>NC_132910.1:33112364-33413078 GCF_047675955.1 Chlorocebus sabaeus
AAGCGATTCTCCTGCCTCAGCCTCCCGAGTAGCTGGGATTCCAGGCACATGCCACGACACACAGCTAATTTTTGTATTTTAAGTAGAGACGGGGTTTCATCATGTTGGCCAGGATGGTCTCAGTCTTTTGACCTCGAGATCCTCCCACCTCGGCCTCCCAAAGTGCTGGGATTACAGGCATGAGCCACAGCACCCGGTCAGAAACATCTCATTTTCTATTCACATTGGAACAAAGGGAATTGTATCAGGCCATTTTGGTGTTGCTAAAAAGAAATACCTGAGGCTGGGTAATTTATAAAGAGGTTTAATTGGCTCATGGTCCTGCTGGCTGTACACAAAACAAAGTGCTGGCATCTGCTTCTGGTGAGGCCTCAGGAAGCTTACAATCAGCGTGGAGGGTGAAGGGGTGCCAGTATGTCACATGGTGAGAGTGGGAGCAAGAGAGGAAGAAGGGAGGTGCCACACACTTTTAAACAACCAGATCTCACAAGAACTCAAGAATGGCACCAAGCCATTCACGAGGGATCCACTCCCATGACTAAAACACCTCTCACCAGGCCCCACCTCCAACACTAGGGATGACTTTTCATCATGAGATTTGGAGGGGACAAACATCCAAACTATTTCAGGATTTCGTCATCTGTCCTAAATGAGTGGCCAGAACTTGGTGGCTCCATGGATCTGTGGAGGATTTCCTGAAAGACCAAAGTTCAGTGACATACAAAAGAGCATCTTTCTGATCTGCTGCCTGAGGCCTAGTAATTTTTTCTCCGGAGACATGTCAGATATTGACATTCAAACCCATCCTCTGGGTCTTCAATCCAGTTGGACTAACACAGGACTGTAGGAAAACCTATCATGATACTAATGATCCAAGAGGGATTTCCCTTTAATAAGTATTCTCCTTTCTAGACATTTATAAAGACACTAAAGCATAATAGTAGGAAAAGTATGTATGAGCTTAGGAGTATGAGGACTTCGATTTAAATAGTAGATTTGTGATATTGAGCTTAATATTGTGACATTTAGTCAGTATGATCCTCAGTTTCCTCTTCTATTAAAAAAGCAGCTATAATTAAATATATGACACTCTATAAATTGGGATCTGAACAAGAACACAGAAATTACTTCGAATATGCTTAATAGAGGGAATGTAGCACAGGGAACTGGTTATACAGGTGATGGAGATTATAAGCCAAATAGCAGACAACGGGGTAATCCAGCCATGAGCAACAGCAAGGAGTTTCCCCATCCCTTGACTGGAGAGACTAAGGGAGGAGAGAACCTTAGTTATTTTGGAACCTCCAGTGGAGCCACCAAGTGGAAGTTTGAACCATGGCCTGCCAGTCCTAGGGGAGTTGAAGCCATAGAGAAGATGCAGCCCAAGGCAGAGAGGGAGCAGAGAAACAGACTGACTCCTCTCCTCACCCTCACCTCTACCAGTGCCTGAATGTCCAGACCCGGCCCAGAACCAGTGGCCAGGAGAGGCTGCAGTCTCCCTGCAACACTGACAGAGCAGAGGGAGGGTGAGGGGGGATCCAAGAACAGCAGCCCCAAGGCCTGTCCAAGATTCCATAAAATCAGCGTAAGAATTAAAGACCACATCATATAAAAGCATCCATCACAAGGCCTCATGCATAGTGAGCTTTCAACAAAATGTTGTTCGTTTGATTATATGGTGCCATCCAAACAGACGGCACGATAACTCACCATGTTACCAAATCTATTGGTACAAAGTAAGGCTGTTATTACTTTTTCAGGAATAGTGAAAAACAAAAACAAAAAGCCCTTCAGCAAAAATACATTACCAGCTTCCAAAGGAGAAGCTGCAGATGGTATTTGTGATTTTCACAGAAGTGTCTCAGTTAAATTAATTACTTATCTATTAAATGTTTAAGCTGGCAGCTCTTTTTGTCTAATGTGATCACTTCATGCAGAAACCAACAACCAATTAAATCAGAACAAATGACTAGCTAATCTCTAAGGTTGCTTCTGGCTCTACCATTCTGATTGTTCAGTTGCATCAATGATAAAATGATAAAAGGTTTTGGGTTCTGCCATTCCTCAGTCCAGAGTATTACCTGAATCAGTATCAAGAATCCATTGTCTTCCAAATATCTCAAATACACACTAGGCAGAGTAGAATTTAATTTTTGCACCTTTAAAGAGGACTTTTCCAAGATGATTTACTTGAGAAATGCATTTTTCCATACCATAAATGAACACTGAAGAGACCTATAGTTTGTTTTAGGTTTTCTCTGCTCACAATGCAAATATTTATATATTCTGGATATGATTTGGTATGGATTTCTTATGCATAAACTAATTGGGGAATATCTCCTGAGTATAGTGATGCTCTTTATTATCATCAACATCATCATCATAGATCATATTTATATGGTGCTTATAGTGCCTGGCATTATTCTGGGTATTTTACATATATAAACTCATTTAATTTCAAGTTTATGAGGTGGGTACTATTATATTCCCCATTTTACAGATAAGGCAACTGAGGCACAGAGAGGTTAAGTAACTTGCTTATGGTCACAAAGTTTGTAAGTAGGAGAGCTGGTATCTAACCCTGGCAGCCTGACTCCAGAACTCAGGCTCTTAACTAGGGTACTAAGCTGAGGAGGAATAGAAGAGGATATACACATTCTAACAAAGACAGTGATAGGCCAGGCTCCTCTCATTTTTATAAGGATGGCTTTCATGACTGACCCCTGCCCACTCCTTCCAAATTAACGTGCCTTCCAATCCCCTCTCCCCACTTGAACAACAAAGGTCTCCATTTCCCCCTCATTATCACCAATATCCTTTCCTCCACAGGGCCTTTGCATGAGCTGCTACCTCTGCCTGGAAGGCTCCTACCCGCTTTCGCCTGGTGGAACTCTCTGTCCCTCAGATCACCGAATTAGCTCTCTCTGGCCATGCTGAACCCTCATAAATAACTCTTGCAGTCCACGGCACCTCTCTTTCCTAGCCCTTATTACAGTTACAATTTGACATTTGTTTTACATAACTCATGTCTAATTAGCTTCCTGTAGTATCCCCTGTGCCTAGAACACAATTATCATTCAATAAATACTTATTGACTGGCTTATTGATTGAGTAAATAATATGTGTCACCTCATTGGACTATGAACTTCATGAAGGAGGAAACCATGTTTATTCTTCCACTGTATTCTCAGCACCCAGTAAAATGCCTGACACATAAGATAACATCTATTGAGCAAATGTCTAAGCCAGAGCACAGTTTTGCTACCTCTATGACAATTATTTCCCAGGACCCTTAAAAAAATAACCTTCAATTCTTTTCATTTCCAAATAAAAACTCCAATATGAACAGAAGGCAGGGAATTCACCATTGTCTTCAGGTGGTCAAATCTGATAGAACATGCAAAAGCAGATGGGCGCGGTAGCTCACGCCTGTAATCCCAGCACTTTGGGAGGCCAAGACGGGTGGATCATGAGGTCAAGAGATCGAGACCATCCTGGCTAACACAGTGAAAACCCATCTCTACTAAAAATACAAAAAAATTAGCCGGGCGTGGTGGCAGGCGCCTGTAGTCCCAGCTACTCGGGAGGCTGAGGCAGGAGAATGGCGTGAACCCAGGAGGCGGGGCTTGCAGCGAGCCGAGATTACACCACTTCACTCCAGCCTGGGCAACAGAGTGAGACTCCATCTCAAAAAAAAAAAAAAAAAAGAAAGAAAAGAAAAAACCATGCAAAAGCTAGATTTCCGCAGGGACCTCCAGGACTCACCCATCTCCTCCACAGGCTGCCTGCCTTCCTGAACAGGAACTCAGGGACGACATCAGTGCAGTTAAGTTTGTATCCTCAGTCATCCTCTGACCCCACTCCCACTACCATCCTCCACCTCTTTGATGTCCATCTTAGACTACACATGTGCTTCTAACAAGTGCAATTCTGAAGAAAAGAAAAGCAAATGTCAGTGCCATCTGGCATCATTGGTTTTCATGACTTTGTGCATGTTAAACCCGGTATTTCTATTGATATGGTATTTCCATAGAACAGAAAAGAAAGGAAAGGAAAAGAAATCACCAAAAAATATTAACATCTCCCCACAACTTCTGACAAGATACTTTTCTTCAAGCAAAAAGAATGATAAACAAGACTCCCTCTGTTGCTGATGGGCCATAGGATGATTAAATATGACCTCAGGATCTGTCACCATTGTCACAACCCATTCTGAAAGCCAGAACTATCTGCTGACACTCGGCCAACTTTTGCTACTAAAAGAAATCAAAACTCCCTCTCTCCACCATGCTTGTAGACTATGGCAATCCTTTCCTTGTATGAGCAGAAGGCAGAACTTTATCAGTCTGGGTTTGAAAGCACCCCTAACCCCTGACCCAAGGGGAGCTTGGAACTCACATTTCAGCTGGGAAGGGTTGCTGACCTCTGGCCTGGAAAGCATGAAGCCACCTCAACCCACAGCCAGAGTCAGTCCTTAAGATGGATTCTTGTCATCCCTCTTTCTTCTTGGAGCAAAGACTATCTTCAAAATAGCTAAACAGATAGAGGAGTTGCTAGCAAAAACTGAAATCCAATCTTTTCTACCAAAAATGGAAAAAAAAAAAAGAGGATTTAAATAAGCCAGACACAAAAGGACAAACATTGTATGATTCTACTTACGTGAGTTATTTAGAGTAGTCAAAATCATACAGAGTGAAAGGAGAATGGCCAGGGGCAGGGGTGGGGTAGAAGGTGGGAAGAGGGAACCAGCGTACTGTTTTATGGGCACGAAGCTTCAGTTTGGGATGATGAAAATGTTGTGGAGATGGGTGGTGATGATGATTACACAACAATGTGAATGTCCTTAACGCGACTGAGTTGTCCACTTAACAATACAATAGTTTAAATAGTAAATGTTATGTTATGTACATTTACCATAATTAAAAACAAAATAAAACAGAGGCTTTGGGGAACTTGTCCTGGCATTTTAACACTTTTTAAAAGCTCTATGCATTTACTGGCCCCGATAGTTCTTAAGGTTAAAACAAACATACATGAAATCTTCAAGGCCTTTCCTCTTGAGGAATCTTCTTTGTCACATTTCTATTACACTTTAATACATAAGCTTTAACATGATTTCCTTATCAATCAGACTATGTTGATAACCCCAAACTTCAACAGCTTCAAATAACAGAAGATTATTCATTGCTCTCTCTCTACAGGTCCATAGCGGGTCACTAAGGAGATTCCATCAGGAACCTGGGCTGATGGAGAAACGCCATTCACCATGCCAGCAGGAAAGCAGAGTGTTGCAAAGCACACACTGGCTCTTCACACTTCTGCCCAGAAAAGACCTGTTTCTCTTTTTTCTTTTTTTTTTTTTTAATTTTAAATGTATATATCCTTTATTTATTTATTTATTTATTTATTTATTTATTTATTATTATTATACTTTAAGTTCTAGGGTACATGTGCACAACATGCAGGTTTGTTACATATGTATACTCGTGCCATGTTGGTGTGCTGCACCCATTAACTCGTCATTTACATTAGGTATAACTCCCAATGCAATCCCTCCCCCCTCCCCCCTCCCCATGATAGGCCCCGGTGTGTGATGTTCCCTACCCTGTGTCCAAGTGATCTCATTGTTCAATTCCCACCTATGAAGGAGAACATGTGGTGTTTGGTTTTCTGTTCTTGTGACAGTTTGCTGAGAATGATGGTTTCCAGCCACATCCATGTCCCTACAAGGGACACAAACTCATCCTTTTTTATGGCTGCATAGTATTCCATGGTGTATATGTGCCACAGTTTCTTAATCCAATCTGTCACTGATGGACATTTGGGTTGATTCCAAGTCTTTGCTATTGTGAATAGTGCCACAATAAACATATGTGTGCATGTGTCTTTATAGCAGCATGATTTACAATCCTTTGGGTATATACCTAGTAATGGCATGGCTGGGTCAAATGGTATTTCTAGTTCTAGATCCTTGAGGAACTGCCACACTGTTTTCCACAATGGTTGAACTAGTTTACAGTCCCACCAACAGTGTAAAAGTGTTCCTATTTCTCCACATCCTCTCCGGCACCTGTTGTTTCCTGACTTTTTAATGATTGCCATTCTAACTGGTGTGAGATGGTATCTCATTGTGGTTTTGATTTGCATTTCTCTGATGACAAGTGATGATGAGCATTTTTTCATGTGTCTGTTGGCTGTATGAACGTCTTCTTTTGAGAAGTGTCTGTTCATATCCTTTGCCCACTTTTTGATGGGGTTGTTTGTTTTTTTCTTGTAAATTTGTTTGAGTTCTTTGTAGGTTCTAGATATTAGCCCTTTGTCAGATGAGTAGATTGCAAAAATTTTCTCCCATTCTGTAGAAAGACCTGTTTCTCTTCCATGCTTACTTCATCAGCCCAAACAGTCATAAGGCCACACCTAATTCAAGGGAGTATGGGACGCAGTTCTTTATTGCACTGCACACCTGGAAGGAGAGTGAGCTGTGGAGTGCCCTTGTGAATCCCACAATATCTTTCTGACCACTGTAGCCTCTCTCTAGGTTTTGTACATATCTTTGTACTATTTCTGAAGTTCATTTTAGTTATAGTTTATATTATAGCACACCTATATATAATTATACATATGCAATGATGTAAATTATAATATATATCATAATCACAAAGAAACAAAACCTGGTCCTACCATCAAAGGACATTCCCAGCACTCTGCCATGTGTATCATCCCAAAGTTCAAAGACAGTGAATTCACGGGTTGCTCTGTCAACAAAGGAGAAGGAGTATCTCCTCCTCCCATTACCTCCTCAACTCTGTTCTGTCCTTGAGCCCAGAAGTCAGAGGAACCCAAAGCATTAAAAGATAGGTTGCTAAATGCTTTATTTGGAGAAGTGAAAATGTAGTCTTGGCCTCAGAGGAGAAAAAGCTTTAAAAGGAAATAAACTTACCCTTGACATTGATTTACTCTAGGCTTACTGGTCTCATAAGACTGAGAAGCTGCAACATATTTTAGAGGTGCTAGAGATTCCAGAAATCCACATGGATGGCCTTCATCCGCTGACACTGAGTTCAAGTGCAGAGCCCCAAGCAAAAACCCCTGATGGTTCTATAATGGCAAGATAAACATCCCTGTCATAGAAGAGCCTCCCCATCCGGACCCTCAGAACAGCAGGACAAGCTCAGACAGCAGTGAAGCCCAAGTTATTCACTCAGAGTGCACTAAAATTGCAGGACTTCTCAGAGGTTACAGCATCACACTAAATGTGCAGGACAGAAATTAGCCAAAGACATGTACACAGGGACCTCTCTATATGTATACATATGCACATACACAGTCAAATGCAGATTTGTAAAACCTTCATTTGCTGACGTCCTGTCCTCTGTTACTGTTTATTTGCTTTATAGCAGTATAGTCGATGTGAAAAAAGCTTACAACATCATGCCTCATGTCTTCATCCAATATATCCAAATATTAACAGGCAGCGAAACCTTGGCCCTGTTTTATAATGCTTGCTAATGATGGCTTTGGGAAGATTTTCAAGTATCTCTGGCACATGAGCAAAATGTTATGACAACCACTAGCTAAAGCAGAAAACTAAATTTTATAAAGTATTAAATTTGGTCTTTGATGCTGACCAAATAGCAGTACCAATAATATGAGTCAACACATGAGCATATTCAGCAACTCTTTTATAATTTTCTTAAGGTAGAGACAGGATCTCACTGTGTTTTCCAGGCTGGTCTCAAACTCCTGGCCTCAAGCAATCCTCCAGCCTTAACCTCCCAAAATGCTGGGATTACTAGCATGTGCCACTTTGCCCAACCCCAGCAACTATTTATTACTTTGGATTTTATTGTTATTGTTTCCTTCTTGGGATTTATTAAATTGCATAAAGAAACATTTCAGTCCCCAGTCATAAACTCAGCTGTTGTTTGAGGTTCATGTATGCACTGGCCAACTCTTAGAGAAAGACTAAGTTTTAAATAAATCAACAAAAAATTGCATTAAAATTAAATTAATTAAAATTAAATGAATTAAAATTTTAGGGAGGGATAATCTAAGGGTCTGAGAAACAAGCAAAATTGAATTATCTTATACTGGAGGTCTACAAAGCAAAGAGAACAGTAATAAGAGCTTGAATTTTGAAGTCACAGATGTAGGTTTAAATCATTGCCCTGAAATTTACCAATAGCAAGAAAATAACCACATCATAGGGCCACACAAAGTCTCAATTTCTTCACCTGTAAAACAGAGAAAACAGCATCCAATTCCCACAATTGATGTGAGGATTAAATAAAATCCACACAAAGCCTTTAGTAGAATGCCTAGTACATACCAAGTGTTCAGCAAAGGCTATACGTTACCACTGACAGTATTTGATAGATTTACAAGGAAGGGAATTCTTTAACTAAAATCAAGAGATGTCTTGACAATTATCCAAGTGTCCCAAGATGCTGAAAGACAATGTGAATCTGACATTCTCAGTGGCATAATTTTCTGGCTTCACAGTCTATTCATCTGGAGATTGGAGGGGACAGATCTGAACTCTTGGCTTTGGTGTCTATTTGATGTGCACTGAAAACAGTGAGTTTTTGTTTGTAGAGATTATTCTGTTGCTTGAACTATAGGGAGAACCAGTGGGCACATTGCTAATAAAGCTGTACCTCTGGCCTGCAGGCTTCCTGAATACCAATGGGTATTAAAGTTTAAGAAAAGGGGACCATAGCTTTCATGGATGCAAACAGATTAATGACAAGAAGAAAACTTGGGAGAGATCAAGTGTTTTCTGTGGCCTCCTCTAACAGACTCAGAGCCATGGGTGCTACTGTTTTGTAAACAGAAAAACCTGCGTTTAGATATTTGTTTTCAGTGTCTTCTCCTCTTTTTAACTAATGATGTCCCTATAACATGTCCTTTCATCTGGCCCAATAGCCTGAGGAATCTTCCTCAATTTCTCATTAGGAAGTAACTCAACCTTCAGTTCTTAGCCCAGGTTCTCAGCCCCGGTTCTTAGCCCCATCTGCGAATTAGAATCACCTGGGGAGCTTTTGAAAGTCCTGATGCACAGGCCACACCCAGACCAATTGAACCTGACTCTCTGTAGGAGGAATCCACCCATCCGGAAGTTGTAAAGCTCCCCAGATAATAACAGTGTGCAGTCAATATTGAGACCCACAGTTGAGCTAAACAATGTAGATGTCATTATGTCTCACAATACATTGAGAAAACAAAGACAAGCCCAAATAGAGGTTGGTAATCAGTTAATCCTGAAGATTCACCCAATAAATTGACAAGTCAGATGTTGCTGGCAATCAAGTTGATGTGCGCGCGCGCGCGCACACACACACACACACACACCCTTCTGCCTGCCCTAGTTTGTTTTGATTACCATCTGGGAGAGGTATTTCTGCCCCTCTTTCTTCTCAGGAAGTTTACTGTCTGTACACATCTCATACCCTCAACATGATGATTTAGAAGACTAACTCCTCACCAAAGAGATGGTAACCCTTGAGATAAAGGAAAATAAGCAGGTAAGGACCTTTTTTCCTTCCTCCAGTAGATGAGGGGCAGTAAGCAGATCTGGGTGGTCTCAAAGTCACATCAGAGCAGGAAGGAAATTAGGAGAGATAACCCCACCTTCTGTATTTGCTGTGTAAAGCACTCAGAAGACAACTACATCAGCCGTCTTATGAAATGAGAGAAGATACATTTTAATCTAACTTGTATTTTAAGGACTCCAACCTGATAAAGTTGAGAATATTCATGTTTTGTTTTTCAGCTTTCAGAATCAGTAAGGACACAGAAAGCAATGAATCCCCTTCACTTCTACTTCTGAGCCACAGACAATCACAGATAATCCCTGACTTCCCTCCCTCTGCTCTAGCTCAGAAACTAAGACTGTGGATTTTCTTGGCACCTTCCTTCAAACCAGTTTGTTTGCATATTTTTGCCTGGTTGAAAACCATTTTTGTATTTTCTCCGGCCCAGTTCTTGGCAACAGAGTCTCCTCTGTGACTGGAGTTGAGAATAGTGAAGCCGAGACAGCCTTTTGCCTGGCACATGGACTTCCAGTCCATAGGACTCCGGGTGAAGGCACCTGCTTCAAAGGCAGCAAGAGGAGCCGGGGAGAGAGACAAGCAAATGCAGTGACAGGGAAAGAGACAGGCTAGGAGCAGCCTTGGGCCTCTTGTGGTTGGCTGATTCAGCTTGCATACGCAGAAATGAAAAACAGCTTCCCATGGAAAACAGGGTCTCAATGTAAACATATGTGTAACAACAGACTGCTGTGCCAGGGGAGTGTGAGTCTGGTTAATTTTTCTCTGAGGGCCCCACAGAAGATGGTTTGGGAGCCAAAGCCCTGAGGGTTTATGGACCATGACAGATGGCCATCCCCATACAGTCCGCAGCACCATTCTGTGTCCTCCTGGACCATGACAGATGGCCGTCACCATACAGTCCGCAGCACCATGTCCTCCTGTGCCTTCTCATCTGTGGTCTCTTCCCCCTCTCTCTCCTTCCTTTTAATCCCAGGGCTTGTTCAAGGTTTATAATCATCAGGCTGACTATATAGCACCAAGGTGCTTTCTTTTCTTTTCAAGATTCAGAGAGTGTCCTCAGTTCTAAAGTCCCTTTAGTAAGCAAAGGATCACCTAATTTTACAGACTTTAGGTCCAGTTCTTATCTTTCTTCTTTTAAGACTAGTCTTTTTTAATCCCCTTTAATTTGTTCTTCTAGTCTAGTTTCTTGCCTGCTTCTTCTGTTTCCCTTTCTACCTTTTATCTCCAGCTCTTGGTTATTGTAACCATCAGCATTATTTTGACAACAGTGGTGCTATTTCTTTGTTCCCTTATTAGGTGTTAGGTGCTGGGTATTTTATTGTTGTTGTTCTTTTTAATTTCTTTTTGGTCATTTCCCTCTCTGTGACTCAGTTTCCTTATCTGTTAAATAAGGATAATAATAAAGAGCTATTTTAAGGACAAACAAGTTAATTTTTGTAAAACACTTAGAACAGTGCCTGTATGTAGTAAGTGCCAGACAATGTATGCTGTTGGCATTGTTATTTACAGTAAGTTGTTGGCTTGGAAATACAAGTGGGGTCAGAGGTGAGTGGAAGGAGTGGAAAATAAGTAGAAAGCAGGAATATTTTGAATGTCTACCTGATAAATACAGTCCATAGTGATTCTTACACAATTTTACTGGTTGCAAGAAGTTCAAAATTCAAGACTTATATTAATCTCTTTTCACACTGCTATAAATACTACCTGAGACTGCATAATTTATGAAGAAAATAGGTTTAACTGACTCACAGTTATGCAGGCTTAAGAGGAAGCATGACTGGGAGGCCTCAGGATACTTACAATCATGGTAGAAGGTGGAGGGGAAGCAAGCACATCTTACCATGGCAGAGCAGGAGAGAGAGAAGAGACAGGGAAGTGCCACACACTTTCAAACAATCAGGTCTCCTGAGAACTCACTCACTATCACAAGAACAGCAAAGGGGAAAATCTGCCCCCATGATCCAATCACCTCCCACCAGGCCCCTCTTCCAATTCAACATGAGATTTGGGTGGAGACACAAATCCAAACCATACCATATATTTTGGATTAGTTTCCCAAAAGGCCATTACATTGTATTTATCCAAATTGTAGCAGGTTTCACTCCTTTCACTTAACATGGAGAGACTTGCCTTATAATTCAGACCCCTAAGTTTGGTGTTTCATTTTCTGCAGGTGCTCAATGTTATCAGGTTATGAATTGAAGTAAGTTTCTC
Organism: Chlorocebus sabaeus; assembly: GCF_047675955.1. Classification (NCBI taxonomy): domain Eukaryota; kingdom Metazoa; phylum Chordata; class Mammalia; order Primates; family Cercopithecidae; genus Chlorocebus; species Chlorocebus sabaeus. The sequence goes on from NC_132910.1 coordinate 33,124,130, forward strand.
CATATCTTTAATGCTGAATGTGTCTTCTGACCTACCAGTGTCTGAAGAGTCAACTGAGTCCCTAGAAGAATGTCTGCCTTTCTGGATTAAAGAGACCTTTTATTAGACCCTGACAACATCTAAAATGTGCTCCTTTAATTCTTTCTTCATACACATAATTTATGATCTGTGTGCAGCCTCTCACACGGGTGCTTTCCAGTGACCTCCCGTAGGTTAACTCTTCAGTTTTTGGAAGATGTTTTTCTCATCTACTCTGATGACCAGCTGGCCTCAGCCAGGTGGCCACAGAGGGCTGTTACCCAAACACCTGGCTGTTTTGATCTGCCACACACATTTTTCCAGGCCTTATAATAAGGCTTTTAAAAAAATAGTGGTCAAATGTTCCTTTTCATTTTCTCTTCTCAGTGACAAGGCCCATTGCCTCTTTCTGTGTCTTCAGGAAAATCAGACCCACAAAGAACTACCCTCAACCCCAAACAAGAGCAGACTACTGAGCAGATTTGGGACACATGACATTCTATATTTTATTCCAGCTTAATTTAAGTTGCTACATTATTTCTTGCCTATGATCTCCTATTAAATGAATACCATATTTTTCTCAGCAGCTGAATGTGGCAGCAATCCCTCAGGCAATGTCAACATGGAGCTTCCTGCATGTTCCAGGAATGGTGCCTAGGAGCTGGGGATAACCTAGACACAGCCTCTGCTTACCTGTAACTTAGAGCATTATCTTTGGCCTCAAGATAACTTTGATAAGAGATAAACATAGAAATTGTTCTCTACTTCTAATGCTCATTAGAAAAGTCCCTTAAAGAAAAAACTCCTTTTTCTGAGCTAGCCTTAAGGTGTGGAGCACAACTGCAGTATTAGGTAAGGATTGCCTTAGCTGTATGTATACTATGTGTATTTAATTATATTTGTATCTAGCCTTAAAGGCAAATCTGATGCTTCAAATTTGGGAGGTGTAATATTACATGCAACAGACCCCTGGTGTAAACTGATTTCGACTCTTTGAGTAACTCCAAATAGTAATTAAGAACTTAGGAGTTGTAGCCAAACAGTGTGGCTTTAAATCCTACTTTTGACACTTACTGACTTTGGCAACCTTATTCCTTATTAACCTCTCTAACCCCCCTTTTCTCCCTTCTCTCTGAAAGGCAATAGTACCACCTATGTTACGGAGTTATTATAAATGTCTGATATTATTTCAGATACAGTGCCCTGGTGCTCACTGGGCAATCACTAGAGGTAGTTAATAGCTGTGACTGTTGTCATCATTACAATGTGTGATAACATATCATTTTACCCAAGTACACTTTGAATTGCACATGCTCTGAGAGTGGTGTGCAGGAGGAACTCAGTTAGTGAAGAAACTTACTTACCAGCTCAAGAAACTTTGCTGAGTTGCTACTCATTGTTAGTAACCCTTGAGTGGCAAAATCTTTGTTTTTTTGTTAAGAAAAAAATGTGCATCACATGAAAAAGATAAATGGATGTATATTTCAGTGAAGATATGATTTAGGAGAACGCCAGTCAACTGTATAGACATTTCTATATTTGTAATTTCAAGGAATATTTGAACATCTTAAACATATTTCTTATAGATACTACTGTTTTAATCATATTTTATTATTTTACAATCCTTATAACAAAGAGGATAGATTTTGCTAAGTGAAAGTGAAACATTGTTTCCTACTAGATGAAGTGATAAGAGCAGGGGTCAGGTGGCAAACAAAAAAAGAGTAGCAGGCACTTCTTCTTCCTCAGAGACTGATGATGAGAGGATCAAGGGCTCCACAAACAACTTGGGAGTGTGAGCCACAATTCTAGGAAAGAGAACTGTCATTCTAATCTTCTAGCTGCTAAGGAACATTCAGTGGCTCTGTGAATGGCCAGCTGTGGTAGCACAATCACAATTTATAGCTGATCTTTAGAGGATCCACTAAGACATTTCCAAGGAGTCTTGCGGTTGTCATGGAAATGTACACCCAAATTGTCTTCAAGAGAACCTGTTGTGGGGGCATGATTGGCTTGTAGGTTCCAGCTGCCACCCTTCCCTTTGAATTTACCACTCTAAAGCTATCCTTCTCCCAGACTACTCACAGCTAGCAAGTGAGCATGGTAAGAGGGCAGGTATGAGGGCCAGCCCGTTGCTGCCCAGTCAGTATTCTTCTAAGGGACACTTTTGCTCAGGGAACACATCATCCTGGCTGAAACTTTCTCAGAGCTGTGCTACAGTCTGAGACCTTGTCTACCCAATTCTTCCTTCCCTCTCTCCTTTTACAGGTGTCAGACCTGCTTTGTAGTCTGAAGACTCTCCCTGCCTATAATTGCTTGCTTTCTCTTTATCTTCCCAGGCATTTCCTGCAATAAAACTTGTAGGTCTTATCCCATCTTGGTTGCTTCTTGGAGGATTTGAACTGGCATTCCTGTCCACCAGATGTGATTCACAAAGTAATTGGGTATATTAGTCTCTGAGTGGAAAATCAATTAGTAGTGACTGCCCAGAGCACTCTCTTGTAAAAGTCTCTCAGACTAAGTCTGGGACCCCAAGAAAGTGTGCTACAATTGATTATCAATGTCTGCAATGGGCATAGAAGGGAATAGAAAGGCATGCATGCCTTGTATTTATCCATCATGAACACAGTAGCTAGGTAATGCTAGCCTAGGTTTTTAACTTTCCTATCAAGTTATTTAGTGTTGTTAAATTTTAAAATTCGAAATGTAAAATTGCAGTTAATATGCAGAACTCTTAGCTAAATATCAGCGCCTCTAAACTCGACATCTTTTTGAATGGCAAGCTAAAAGTAAAGCAAGGTAGATGTTTTACTCTTTTTTTAATTTTATTTTTAATTTTGTGGGCACATAGTAAGTGTGTATATTTATGGGGTTCATGAGATATTGTCACACAGGCATACAATGTATAATAATCACATCAAGGTAAGTGGACATCCATCACCTCAAGCATTTATCATTTCTTTGTGTTATAAACAATCCAATTATATTCTGGTATTTTTAAATGTACAATAAATTATTGTTTACACTAGTCACTCTGCTGTGCTATCAAATACTAGATCTTATTCATTCTATCTAATTACAGTATATTTTTGTGCCTATTAACCATCCCCACTTCCCCCTTCCTCATTCCCACCCCCACCACCCTTCCCAGCCTCTAGTAACCATCATCCTACTCTCTATCTCCCTGAGTTCAATTATTTTAATTCTAACTCCCACAAATAAGTAAATAAGTGGTAATCTATGAAGTTTGTCTTTCTGTAACTTGCTTATTTCACTTAACATGAAGTCTTCCAGTTCTAACAAGGTACACATTTTAAGCCTCAATTTCTTCATCTATAAATAAGATCTAAATATTTACTACTTCCCAGAGTTATTGTGAAGTTTAAACAAGATTATATTAGGAAAGCTTGCAGCAAAATATTATGTTATTTTACAAGAACTCGGTGTTAATGTTTAATATTATGGTGCCACTTGACACATAAAACCATAATTTTAAGGTGCATATCTTTATATATTATACTGATTAATAGTTAATTCAAGACAGCACAGCATGGCTTTCTCATACATTTAACTAAGGAATATGACAAACTCAAACAAAGTAATACCATGGTTGGGTTTTTCTCCCTTCTTTCTGTAATATGGGCGTCTCACATGGATTTCACTGTTATTAGAAGCTCAGGTCATTTACATAGTGTATAAATAGCTAGATGATGAGAAAAATAACATTCTTTGAATTCTGGAAGGACCAACCTTTAAAACTAATTTGTCGTCAGTGAGAGAGACTGAAGCATAACACTGTAAATTAATAATAACCTCATTGCACTTCCTATAAACTCAATAAAAAGTTCTCATCAAAATCAATACATAAGGGATACTAATTTTAAGATGATGGGACTTCCTTTTGGAAAAAAAAAATAATGTATTTTTGGTCAGTTCCATCTGCCGGGTCTTCCAAGTCATGTCATTCCCCTCCAGGCGTATGTTCCCCAGGCCTCTCTCCCTGTCTGAGCCACCTCCTACACACACGGCTTCATTCCAGGTAAACTTGTTTACTATTTCACTGAGAAAATTAAGCCATCAATCTTCAACTCCCTAAGCTTCTTTCTCCCACCCCTATAAACTTGTCTATATCCAACTCATCTCTGCCCCTTCTAGGCTCTCTTCCAGTTCAAGCTTAATCCTTCTTCGTGAAGCTTGATCCCGTTCCTCTATGCTGGAAGCTTGTTCGGTTATCATTCCTTCTCCCTCCTTCTTTACATTGGAGTTTTTATTATGCCAGGCCATATTCAACAGCATAGCACATGCATGTTAAGTCATCTCTCATTTCAGGGAGCCCTCACCCAAACTACATCTCCTTCTTCCATCCTTCCTATCATGGGACAGTTTCTCATAGTTTTAGGTTCCACTCTTTTACCTCCAAGCTGTCCTTCCAACTCTACAGTCTGATTTCTACTTTGAGCTCACTCCACTGAAGCCACCCTGATAAAGGGCACTACTGACCTAATGTGCAAATCCTATGAGTATTTTAAGTCTTTATCTTACAGGATTGCTTGGAAGCTCTCAACATTACTGACAGTTTCTTTCTAGAAACTTCCTTTATTGGTTTCCACGCCACCCCTCTCTCTTTACATTCCTTCTACTTCTACTACCATGCTTTCTTATTCCTCCTTTGGCAACCCTTCTTTCTCTGACCATTCTTTCATAACTCAATGAGCAATTAGTTATTGAGCAACTGCTATGTGTCAAGCACCTTTACAGGACTGAGGTGAAAGGTTGAACCAGACACAGACCTTACCAGCAGGAATTAAGCACAAAGGGAACAGAGAGGCAAACAGTCCATTTCACTTAGTACAATAACTCTAAGAAAGCATCTAGAAGGGTACTTTTCCTGGGGAAGGGATTGCTTTAGAGTTGCATTTTGAAGGATCAGTAGGAGTCTGCTAGGCTCAGAGACAGCAAGGAATGTTCCTGGCAGAGGAACAACTTGTGAAAAAGACGGAGGTTAAGATAGAATGTGTATCCGGAGAATCTCAAGTGGGTTAGGTTGACTAGTGCATGTATTGCTGAGAGGAAATGGTATTAAGATAAGATAAAAGGGATAACATGATAATAAAGGCCCACAAAAATATCTGCTGTTGCCCACATTTCTATACTCAGATCTCTTTCCAGTTTCATCCATTCCTGTTGTTTTGCCTCTCCACTGGATGTTCATGACACCTGAATCCATAACACTGGTCAGGACCTCATTGCTGAGTACTGGGTCCCTAGGTCCAGTAGCCAATAATAAGTACCCTTCCATCTGGATGTCCCACAGGCACTTCTAATATGTAGGAAACAAAATTCATAATTTAGCTCTCTCACTGCCTAAAAACAAAACAAAATGCCTTGTGCTCTTTCCGTATTCCCTATTTTAATGCATAATACTGCATTCTATTACTAAAGCAAGGAACCTGGGAATCATCCCTGAATCCTTCCTTTATCTAATACAACATCCAGGTGGGGACTAAGATTCCATAAAGTAAACTTTGTTATATTTGTATTATGTATTATGTCTCCTTCTTTCTTTTCTCTCCACTTTCGCTAATTTAGTTCAGATTCTGCCATCATTCCTCACCTGGACAATGGCTCTTTACTAATTAATCTCCCTGCATGTAACTGGAGAGCATCCAGTCTACCCTCTATAAAATGCATTGAGTGATGGATCTAAAATAGTGCTTCCCCAACCTTAATGCTATCCAAAAAGTAACCTGATTTGCCAAAACATGGGCCCCTTTCCTGGAGACTCTTATTCAGTAGCTCTGGGTGGGGTCTGAGAATTTACACTTCCAATAAAGCTCCAAGGTGATGCTAACACAGCAAAAATACAAGCCACACGTGGAGCAGTGCTGATCTAAAACCATCTGATACAGTTACTCTACTGCTTAAATTCCTCAATCTCTATCACTTAGGGAACTTCAAAGGCTTCACTTTGCGATTTAAGACCCTCCATGATCTAGCCACTGCCAAGCCCTGCCACAGGGTTTCTCATCACGCCCCTGACCTGCATGTGCCATCTGCAGCTCTTCTGAGCTACTTGCAGCTTCCTAAATTTATTCTGCCTTTGCCCATGCTCATAAATCTCCTGCCAGCACCCCTGGCCTCACTGTCCTCTTCCTGGCAAACACCTAACCACCTTTTCAAACTCACCTCAAAAATAGCATCCACAGTGAATCCTCGTGCAAGCCACCTCCTCGCTCCATCCCCCCAAAACTGACAATTCTCTCTTTTGCAATTGCACTATTTAATCACTTATATTTATTATGAATCCATAAACACTTCACTTTACATACTTACATAACTGTCCGCTATTTGTCTGCTTGACAACTGCATGCTCTTCAAGGACAGGACTATGACTCCTTCATATTTGTGTCTGCATACACTGTAGTACCCTTTACCTAGTACATGCTCAATAAATGCTGAATGAGCAAATATCATCATAGTTACCATTCATTAGGTATTTACAATATGAAAATCATTGTGCTAGACACTGTACATACATACACAGATATAATATATACATATAAATTCACTTAATCTTCACAAAAACTCTAGGAGGTACATATATTATAATCCCAATGTTACAGAAAAGGAAACCAAGGTTTATAGAATTGAAGAACCTTTTTTGCAAGGTCACATATCTAGTAAATCACATATCTAGTAAGTAATAGAGTCATAAAGTCACATCTGATTTTAGGCTCCAATCACTTCACTACTGTGCCCTCCTAAAGTGTAACTATGTCATCAAATTAGCATGTTGCCAGGGATTCTACCTCAACACCACATTGTTCTATAGTTAAGGACCTCAAACATTAAGAAGAAATAACCTAAGTATAGAAGACTCCACTAAATAAATCCATAAAACACCATACCTGGCTTATGAAAATCTTCATTGCTTTTGTTCCTAGTATATTGTCACTTTTGGTTTTAAAATAAGAAATTAAGCATACCAGCAATAAATATCTAGGTCTTTGCCCTGTATATTTTAAGAGCAAACAGTCCTTTGTAATAATAATTATTATTATTATGGCATTATTCTACCCCACCATTTGTCAAAGAAAACTAGTTCTTGGAGATGCTCCAGGAAAAATAAATGGTCAAATAAATTTGGAAACCCTATACCATAGAGTCTGCTTCCTGGAGATTCATAATGCATGTATGTTAAAATCTTCTAGACATCCTGCAGTTTAGATCTGAAAAAAGCTACATATATTCCTCAAGTGTCCCAAACGTATTTGATCATAGAACCCTTTACAAAGAACTAATGTTCTGTAGAGCACGCTCCAGGGAACACTGATTTTAGCCATGTCTTTTTGGCTTAAAATAAATGGCACAAAGCTGCACAGCTGACATTTTTTGCCGTGTCCATATACTTTGAACTGAGCCAGTTCCACTTAGGGGATCCTTAGTCATGCGCTCATTACTTTCATTGTCTTTGAGCACCAAGAGCTGTATTTTTACTATTTTACTTACCAAGCTTTGAGACTTTGTATCATAATTTTTTTCATGTTAGAGAGAAATTTTATTGGGTTCTTAATATATGGATCACAAAAGGATATACAATCCTTAAAGGGGTTGGTGTAAAAGTTAAAGTGGATGGGAATATAATAAAGGGTAAAATTAGCATTATGGTCTTTACAGCTATGTCCCAAATTTAGCTCTAACTTTCCAATGGCTAAAGCAAAAAGGGAAAAAATTTTACAAAACGCATCATGTCCTTAAAAGGAAGACAAACCAACCACTCAGTAGGAAAATGGGTTTTCCTGGTACTGAGACATCAGAGCAATATCTCTTGTGAGACATTATGAGGTGTGGTGGACAAAGCCATTAAACACATCTTACAGTAAAATCAATTGCAAAGGATGCTCAGCTGCTGTTTAGGAAAACCTGTGCTGTGAACCAAGAGCAGTTCAAACTGAAGTGCAGTTAAGCTAAAGCACTTCCATAAGGAATGAGGTAGACAGTTCTCTGATGGTCTTCTTAATCCAAGGGAAAAACTTTTCTATCTAGAGGAGTGTGTGGACTGTAACATCAGCAAATGCTCCTGCATAATTATTTCTTGCAACAAAGATTTGATAGGGATTGGATGGAAAGAGATCAGGGACTAGAGGTTAGATCATCAGTGTTGTTGGTTAAGAGCAGATCCATATGCTTTGATATTGAACAGTGGTCTGGGGGAGAGGTGAGACTAACAGCCAGCTGTAAGAAATATTGGTTCACCTTTCTTAGTCTGTTTGCACTGCTATAATAAAATATTATAAACTGAGTAGCTTATAAATAATAGAAATTTCTTTCTTCCAGGTTTGGAGACTGAAAAGTCCAAGATCAAAATGCAGGCAGGTTCAACAACTGGTGAGGACCATACAAGGCACCTTCTCACTATGTCCTTACTTGGTGGAAGGGGCTAGCAGGCTGCATGGGTTCCGTTTTATAAAGGTACTGATCCCATTCATGGAGGTGGAAACAGTTCCTAAAGGCCCCACCTCCAACTGACCTTGGTGGTGAGTATTTTAACATATGAATTTTGGGGGGATACAAACATTCAGATCACAGCATCAGCCATATGGAATATGAATCTATTTGAAAAGATTCCAGATTCCAAGATACCTGCAGGAGTAGAGGGAGGAGAGTTCCACACAGCTTGCAGGCCAACATGTGCTGAGCCAACTTGTCCCCTTGGCAGCACGTGAGTCAGCTGCACAATCATGCTTGCTGCTCACCACTCATTTCTGGCTCCATCGAACAACATTTCATTGGCTTTTCAGTGTCTCTTCTGTGCACGCTGTTTGACTAAACTCTTTGATCTAGATCAGCACAATTAAACATTTCTGACAGTGGCATCACTGGCAATGTATAACATGAAACCAGGCAGAAGAAAACAATAACAGGCTATTTTCCAGCCCTTTAAAGTTAACTCTGAGAAATTCATGTTTCATGGATCTCTGGCAGTCTCATTTCCTCATCAGCCAACCTAAGCCATGCTCAGGTAAAGTTGCGATGGTTTTTTCCATATAGCGTTTAAGACAAGCTACGAGGAATAAAACTGCACCATAAATAATTTGGAAATTTCTTAATGGACAGTTTCCAGGGCACAGTCTAAGATCTAATATGCTTAGCAAATCACTTAAAAGTGAAATAATTGAGTCTTAGAAACCAAATACATCAGCCTTATAGACTTTTTTAACTCACATAAATTATTTTTTAAGCTGTCTTACCTCTTTTCTATGTCCCTATCAACTGTGTTCTCAAAGCAAGCAAATAGGAGGTAATACAAAATGTAAAGACTACTATGGTTTGAATGTAAAATTCAAAAACTCATGTGTTAGAAACTTAATCCCCAATGCAATGGTGTTGGTAGATGGGACATAATGAGAGGTGTTAGGTCATGAGGGCTCTGCCCTCATGAATGGATTAATGCTGCTATAAAAAGGGCTTGTGGGAGAGGGATCCCCCTCTTCTGTTCATCTTCTTCTGCCATGTAAGGACATGTTGTTCCTACCCTCTGGAAGATCTACCATTCAAGGCCCATTTTAGAAGCAGATGGACCAGGCCCTAATCTGCCAGTGCCTTGATCTTGGACTTCCCAGCCCCCAGAACTGCAAGAAATAAATTTCTATTCTTTACAGATGACCCCATTTCAGGTATGGTATTCTATTATAGCAGCACAAAACAGACTACAACAAAGACTAAATCTGAGCTAGTTAGGTAACAGCATTTCACTGAGAGAGAACTTTACAGAGATTTTAAAACTTTCCATGACAACTGTCATCCAAGATTTCAATTTGTTCCAGTCATCAATCTTGCTTTTAGTGACTTTGGTGCTTGTAGAACTGAAAGGTGGAGCCTTCTACTCCCTTCCCTCTGTGCTGGAAGGCAAAACTCTCTAAATGTATTATATATACAAATGTCATATTTATATGACATTTATGAGGGATTCAAGCATAAAGCTTTGATGAACAGAAAATTAATCCTATAATATGCATGAAAAGACTAATAAAAGGCCCAGCACATCAGCAAACAAAAGTTTACTATGTTGCTGAGAATATGTTAATATCACGTTTTATTAAAAGAACAATCATAAGTGCAACATGACTCATTTGAAATTTGGTAGCATTGAGGGAGAATTTATTATTCAGAGCAGTAATCACATCTGTGTTGCTTTTTCTTCAGTTCCTACAGATTTGACATTAAAAATGAAAGAAAAACCAGACTCTCCATTCCCTTTATTTAAGTAAGCATGCACAAAAATAAGCAAACAAGAAAACACTTTTTCCTGTGGCGAAAGCTTTTCATAATTAATCATCATTAAGCAGATCTTCTGCAACTTCAGTCCTGGCTGGTCACTCCTTACAGAGATTTCACATTATTTTTCACAGTAAATTGTGATAAAAATGAACCTTTGCCTTTTTAAAAAACCATCAATTTCTTTTACCCATACTTTACTGAAATAGTCACTTCTCATGGCCATGATCTTTTCTTCACCGAGAACTGCTTCATCTCCAAAATCTTAAACTCCAAACTTTTACTTTCTAACCACAAAATGCTATCTCACCAGCTCTCAAATCCCTAAATCAGAATCCTTTGCTTTTATATTTCATTCCGATTTCATGTGGCTTGACTTCTCACTTTTCTCCTCTTAGCATCAGCTCGTTCTTCCAGGATAAGCCAACAAGTCATTACTTCAACTCCTCACCAGCTAGAATATTTAATTTCTTCACCCACTTAACCTTTTTGCTTATATCTATTTTTCAAATTCTTTAAACCTTTCTCCACCTACTTTCTGTGTTCCTCTCTGCAGACCATGGATCACCTTTGAAAAAGTTGATGCTATCATATCAAGTGCTACCACTAAAACTTTGTGGTTTTGAAGTTCCGCCACACCACCCTATCAATTTCTTGTCCTGAGTTGGTGAATTTCCTCTTGTATTTCACAAAGGGGATATTTTAATATTTCAACCCTATCTCAGAACCCTTTAGCCCACTCCTTATTTGCTGCTCTCAGGAGATGAGTTTGCCTCTGACATCGCAGAACAATGGAGACAATCCATAATGAATCTTCTCAACTTCCCCCTCCTCGCCATCACCAAATTTATCCGTAGTCATGCTTCTTTTTAACCTTATTCCCGGTCATCACTGAGGACTAGGCATTCTCTTTGCGTGCATCAATTTTTATCTTTTCCCATATTTTGGGGGGCTTCTCTATGCATTTTCTTCCGTATTTTAACCTTTTGTTTTCAATAGCTCCTTCCTCTCAACCTCCAAATTTTCTCATTGTTTTCCAATTAATAAAAACCTTCCTTTAATTCAGCGTCTTCCTCTGGCCAGTTTCCCTAGCTCTCTTCTCTTCTCCTGAGCAACCCCTAGAAAGAATAATCCATAGACACATCTCTATTTCTTTATCACACATTCATTTCTCAATTCACTTAAAACTCTTCTAGCACTTTAACCACCTTCCTGAAACTGTCTTTCTGAGGTCAACCAAGGGCCTCTTTATCGAACAGTCTAATGACATTTCTCAGTCCTAATCTCATGGTGCCTTGCTGCACCCAGTGTCACAGCAGTTTGCATCTCCCTGCTTGTGAAACTCTCCTTTAGATTCTGTTCTTTACTGAGAGTAAGTATTACCTTTTGGCTAGTATTTCTCAGACCTGCTTCTTCACTATTCTCGTTGGATGGGGTTGGAAAGAACCCATTCTAATCATATTTTCTTCTACATACCAGGTGAGGGGAGACTCTTAGGCTTATTTGTAGTTCATTTCCTATCACTCTCACCAAACTGGTAGCTAAATATGTAGTAGAGTTGTGTACTAGTATTTGGTCTATTCTATCCTTCCCCTTTCCTTAAGATGCATCCTCATTTGCATTCCTCACAATAATGCCTGAAGAACACATTTTTCAATGAGCTAGTTAGTAAGCCTGGGGCCTTCATTTAGCATTATACAAAGGTCGAAAATTTTAAAAACACCATAGAGTGTTTTGCACATTTACAGAAAAATAAAAGATAATTATGTGGATGTCATCTTCTTAGCAATCTGAATAAATTTATTTTATTTGAATGCATTAATAGTAGGCGTGTTTTTACAAAACACTTGAAAGTCTATGTCATTAGCTCCTGAGGATCTAGCTCCAGGGAAGAGCTGCCAGAAGGGTTCCATTCAGAAATCAAAGTGTAGCCCTTTTGCTTTGTGTATGGAGCCTTCCTCTTTGTAACCACCAGGCTCACTGCCAACAGGGTGATGGATTCACAGCTCTTCTCCTTCCCTTCCCGAGCAGCAGCCTCTCTGACAAGAACCCTCTTTGCTCCCGAGCAGCCTATTTGAGGGCAAGCCCTTGCCTGTGGCACTGTAACAACAGTGAGGAGAGCCACATCTTAGGGCTAGGAAGCCCCAAAGTTCTTTTCCTGCTCCAGCTTCCCAAAGGCAGATTTACCCACATAATGAAAACTACCTCGAATGTCAAGGGAAGATGTTAGCAATATTTTCTACATTTTCTCTGAGATTACCAAAGTATGAACGTATTGACTTCAAGGGGATAATGTGAGAAAACAAAGTGGCAGAACAAGCAGACACCCATTCTTCCTGCACAGTAACATTTTATTTTTCTGAAATGATTAGGCAAGGTAGAAATGCACTAGTATTCTGGAAACATGGAGTGACCTTAAAGTGAAATGTCTAAAAACTGTCCTTTTCAATATCTGTGAACTTTATTCTGAGCTGTTGATTTTTATTTTCCATTTTTAATCCACTTGTCCTCAATATGAATTCGGGGAAAAAAAAAAAAGTATTCTTTTCAGTGCTACTACAGATCATCAGACCTGGAACCACAAGCATAGATTTTTCTTTTTTTACAGAAGTCTCCTCTCCCCTACCTAGGGGCATGGTACAGGAATACATTCTTGCAGCCTGGATGGTGGGGAATCCTTATTTACACCAAGACTGCTGACATAGCAATGCAGAGATGAGCGCTCACAGAAAAATACGACAGAGAAGGACAATAAGACAGAGAAAGACAACCTTTGCCACACATCATTTGCATGAGCGGCTCCTGAGGGGATGGTAGGCGCTGGAAAATGTGCGGAAAGAACAAGCTGTTTGTTTGCCATAAGGAACAGAGGTGCAGAAGCCCAGACACGTGACAAGGCAGTCTGTTGTAAAAGGGCCCTTTCTGTCCCAAACCCAGCAGCTTTTCCCAAAGGCATTCTTCAACCCCCAACATGCTGGCACATTCCAAGGGCAACAGATCTCCCAGGCCAGCTCAGCCTTACTAAGGGCAGTGGGATCTGACTAGGCCCGGAAAGAACTCTCTCTAGTAAAGAAGATGGCCATAGAGGCAGTGAGAAGGATGTATGTGTGTAAGTGACCACAATCTAGAGGTTATGTGCTATAGGAAGATAAGCCTTTGCAGAACAGAAAGGAGACATGCTCTCTAGAGTTCTTACTATTTTTAGTGTCACAGAAAAATATTTACTGTGTTCAATCACCACATCTATTGAAGGCAATTTATGTTCATTATAAAACAAGCTCATCATTTAAAATTGTAATGAGAGATATCACAACTATGCATGCAGATGTGATTGCACAGAAGTCTGCCAGATTTGGAACCATCCAAACACTCCCTGCCTTATCCTGAGGATCTCCCAGGATATTTACAGCTGTGTGGAGCCCTTTTTCGGCATCCTTCAGCCCGTGGGACATGAGCCTACCGATCATTTCCAAATACAAAGCTCTAGTGGACAGGACAGCATTGTTACATGCTTTAGTGCTGTGCCATTTGAGTACTCCTCATTTGGGGAGTGGGGAGATGGAAAACAGGGCACATTTCATTACACAGCTTTTCATTCATCTGATCATTGCTTAATGTATACTGTACACTCTCGGTGTTCCAAATTAGGCCCTCATGGAAAGAATGATGAAGTCTCTATTATCAAAAGAAATGGATATAAGCAGGTAAAGCTCAACTTATTTATAACCAAGGTGTCTCTGTAAATTCTACACAAACACACCACATGGATTCCAGCAGTCCCTCAGCATCCATAGGGGATTGGCTCCAGTACCCTACAGATAACAAAATCTGCAGATAGTCAAGTCCCTCATGTAAAATGATGTAGCATTTGCATATAACCTATGCACACCCCCCTGCATACTTTAAATCATCTCTAGATTACTTATAATACCTAATATAATGTAAACACCATGTAAATACTTGTTATACTGCAATGCTTTTTATTTGGATTTTTCTTGTTCAATTGTATTGATTGATTGATTGATTGACTGAACATCTTCCATCCTCCCTTGGTTGAATCCTCGGATGTGGAACCCACAGATACAGAGGGCTGACTGTATTTTTAAAAGTTCCACATGACCCTGAAATTCAGGATTGGTTCTGCTCCTCTCCTGGCATCATTACCTGGATGACTATAGGCTCTATTCTAAAAGGAAATGGAAAGTAAATGCACAATCATTAAGCAGAAAACCATATCAATGTGTAATTAAGATGTGGTTTCTCAACCTCGGCCCTATTAACACTTTGGGGGCTGGATAATTCTTGATTGTGGGGGATGTCCTATGCATTATAGGATGTTTCTGTAACATCCCTGGCTTCTACACACTAGATGCCAATAGCACACCCCCATACCCAAGTTGTGACAATCCCAGATGTCTCTAGATGTTGTCAAATGTACCCTGGGAGCAAAATCGCCCCTGCTGGAACAACTGGCTCAAGAAGACTACTGGGGCCTTTTAGGAAACTTTTTATTTTTTAACATGCGGGACCTCTAGCCAGGTTTCACAACAGAGCTAACAGCTTCAAACAAAAATGCAAAACTGTTCATTTCTTTTATGTAACTACAGTCCCAGGTCAACCTATTTCACTCCACCTAATGTTCCTCCCTGCCTTTCCTTACATTTACTTAACATTTTTACAGACATAGCACACCATTTAAGCCCTGAGAATACAAAAGGAAATAAAATACAGTTCCTTCACCAGAGGAGTTCAAAATTTTGAGGAAGAAACAGATTTGTAAACAAATAAATACAAGAAAACCCAAATGCCCTGCCAAACTTGCTATATTACCATTCCTCCATATCCCCTCCCTTTTGGTCCCTACGTAAATTTCTGACTATTCAAAGGTTTTGAAGAGTCGGCATTCCAGCATTCTATCCATCCATCATCCATGATTTTATTTCTCAGCATATGGAATATGGAATTGGCATTGGCATTTATGCAAATTTCACAAGTATAGTCGTGGGTAGATTTCGACCCACCTGTACTCTGCACAGCTGTGCTACTGAGGCATGTGGGTATAGAAAAGGATCCAAGACATAGACCCCAAGAAGGAGGATAAAAAGATCAGATTTTAATTTTGCTTTATTGGAATTCTTCAGGACACAGGGCTGGGCTCTTTTTTATTCTGCATCTCTAACTTTTCCCATATGATTTCATGGGTTTAAATAATGAACATTTAGGTTGACTTCCCAAATTTACTGTATTCCAGGTACAAAATACATTATCTAAGTCAATAGTGGAAATCCTATGATCATTGTCAGTGACTGGTTCAGGGATGGTCAGGCCTAAGCCAATTTGGGTTAATAAGACATGAGCAAAGGTTTGCTGGGGGATTCTAGAAAATAAGCCTTTTTTGTTCTTAAAGGAGAGCCATAGTTAGCTCTTACTCCCCTTACTCCTCCTCTTCTTCTCCCTCCCTTTTGATATGCATGAGGAAGCCCACAGTTAGCCTTTTTTGTTCTTTAGAGAAAGCCATAGTTAACCAGTCTCTCTCTCTCTCTCTCTCTCTCTCTGTTTCTTCCTCCTCCTCCTTCTCCTCTCCCTCTCTTCCAGTATGAATGAGGAAACCTGTAGCTGTGACTTTAGCTATGAAACAACAAACTTTGGGATACAGAAGACACTACTGCAGTACAATGAAGAGAAGGGAATATTTGGGTCTTTGAAGATCTCATTGAAGTGCAGAATGAGGCTGGGCACAGTGGCTCACACCTGTAATCCTAGCACTATGGGAGGCCGAGGCGAGTGGATCCCTTGAGGTCAAGAGTTTGAGACTAGCCTGGCCAACGTGGTGAAACCCCATCTTTACTAAAAATACAAAAATTAGCCTGGTATGGTGGTGGGCGCCTGTAATCCCAGCTACTCAGGAGGCTGGGGCAGGTGAATCGCTTGAACCTGGGTGGCAGAAGTTGCAGTGAGCCAAGATCACACCACTGCACTCTAGCCTGGGTGACAGAGCGAAACTCTGTCTCAAAAAAAAAAAAAAAAAAGTAGTACTGGATGAACCCATCCAGAAGCTTATGTATGTCCAGGTTTCCTCTTATGCGAAATAATAAATGCCATTATCATTTAACCTAGTTTGATTTGGGTTTCCTGTTATATGTAGCAGGAAATAACATAATTGATACAATTACCTACATGCATATAACCAAAATTTTTATCTTAGCCCTAACTTCTGCCTTATAATCCAGATTTAGATATCTGCCTACTTGACATCTCCACCTGATTATATGATGTTCAGACAAAACTTGCTTGTCCAAAAAAGAGCTTCTGGTTGCCCTTTTCCTCCCAAATCTTCTTCTCTCCTGGGCTTCCCCACCGCTGTAACTGTTACCACATGCTCAAGCCAAGCCACAGGGCTTGACCTCAACCTACCCTCTTCCTCTCAGCCATATCCAAGCTACTCACCACTTCTGTCTACCCTACCTACAAAAATAAAAATCCAAAACTTCACATGCTTTTTCTCTCTACTCCAAACTTCTAGGCCAAACTACCACGTGTCCCTCACTTGGACACACGCATTGGCCTCCAAACCAGCCTCCTGCTTCCCCTCTAGTCCTCCTGTCATCTCCTCAGAGCAGCTACAGTAATTATGTCAAACTGCAAATCAGATCATCGCTTTCCTGCATAAAACCCCCCAAGCAACTCTCACCAAACCTAGAACAAGACTTAAATCTTAGGTCTTGGTCTAAAAGGTCCTTGGTGCTCAGCACCCTGGCTAACTGTGCAGCTGCCTGCCTGGCCCTCTCCATGCTCAGCTGCCTATCCCTCAGGCCAGGCTCATTCCCACCTCAGCGTACCACACTTGTGTTCTCTGCCAGGAGCTCCCGTCCTTCCAAAACTTTCTTTGGCTGGTTTCTCCCATTATTTGTGTCTCAAATTGAGCATCACCTCCTCAGGGAGGCCTTCACAGGCCAACCCAATCATTATTACATGGTCTAGTCTTACCTCCTTCACTTGCTGGTGCGGTCTCTGTTACTTTCTTACTTACCCAGCTGGCTGTGCTTACTAGACGACAAGCCCCAGGAGGGCGGGGTCACGTCAGCCTTGTTCACTGCTGCGTCACTACTTCCTAGAACACTGCTTACCACAGGGGAGGCGATAAGTAAATATTTGTTAACTTGGTTGAATGAATGGATGAATGGATCTAAGGGTGGACAGATGGCTTACGGAGAAGCACTCTTTGGCTTTATTAACTGTTTACTTTTGCTGAAAAGACATTTACGAAAACCACCTTGGAAGCATGCACACAGCGAAGCTAACTCTCTGAGTTGGAAGATCCACTAGGATTCTGCTAGTCGGGGCCGTGAACCAAACAAATAACCTTCCTGTGTCTATTTCTCATCTGTGAACTGAATTACTAATAGTATCTACCTCACAAAATCACTATGAGAACTCAATGAAATATTTCAAAGGGCCTTAGAGCAAGGTCTAGCACACGATGAACACTGTCTAGGTTTTACTATTATTTTATATTCTCTGATAATTATTCCAGAGCCCCCCTCCAGAGCAGGAGTGGGTAAATTATGACCCAGTAGTCAAATCCGGTCCTCCACTTGTTTTTGTAAATAAAATTTTATTGGATAACAGTCACACTCATTCATTTGTACATTTTTCATGGCTATTTTTGCCTGATAATAGCAAAGTTGATAGGCTGGGTGTGATGGTGCATGCCTGGTCCCAGCTACGTGGGAGGCTGAGGTGGAAGAATCACTTGAGCCCTGGCCAACATAGTGAGACCTTGTCTCAAGAAAAAAAAAAATTCAGAGTGTTTCATTCATTGCAACAGAAAGGCAATAATAGTACTTAAAATATATAGGCCGGGCGCGGTGGCTCACGCCTGTAATCCCAGCACTTTGGGCCTTTAATCCCAGCACTTTGGGAGGCCGAGGCAGGTGGATCACCTGAGGTTGGGAGTTCAAGACCAGCCTGACCAACATGGAGAAACCCTGTCTCTACTGAAAATACAAAATTAGCTGGGCGTGGTGGCATATGCCTGTAATCCCAGCTACTCGGGAGGCTGAGACAGGAGAATTGCTTGAACCCGGGAGGCAGAGGTTGTGGTGAGCCAAGATCACACCATTGCACTCCAGCCTGGGCAACAAGAGTGAAACTCCATTTCAAAAAAAAAACTCTTAAAATATGTACTATGTGTCACTTTACAGAAAAAGTTTGCCAACCATTGTTTTATAGTATATCCCAAAGGTTTATATAGATGTATATATAAAGAGAGCAAGGATGGCTCTTTATGTCTAGCTGAATTTATAAAAGAAAAAAAAAAAACCACCTACATATAGCCCTTAGCATCTGGACCCTGGTTTGATCTCTTAGGCCTCAAGTTGTCTGATGTTATGATGTATTTGTTACAGGCAAAGCTGTAAGTGCCAAGGACAAGATGAGCTGCTACACCTACACAATATTGATCAGGAAGTCACCTGAACACAGAGGAACACTGCTGATGGTTGTGTTAACTTTCCTAGCAATCCTTTCTTTAATTGACAGAATCTCAGTAATTACTTACGGTCCACTGGCGGAACAATCCATAGAAACAGGGTTTACAAAAAATTTCTTAAGCTTAAAAACAAAAAGGTTACACAGATATCAACTAATCAAAGCCCTCAACATCAGCATCTAAGCTAGGTCTCCAGTTTCTTCTGGTGCACACTGTAGGCTGACTTACATAAAACACACTTCATTTCAACTTTATTCTCCTTTGCCTGCCTCTGCTATAGAGATTGGAAAACAAACACCACAATATAACATTCCAGCATCTCTTTGAATAAGAGGTATTTATATGTCACAATTCTGGACAAAAAGATGCAAAGAAAAGCTATTGGCGTCACCTTTCCAATTTTTATCTTTTTGCCCTGAATAGACACAGTATCTCAAGCTGCCACAGCTGTTGTGATCACAAGAGAACAGAGACATCAGTGAGAATCATTTTGAGTCTTTAATCTAAACTAACACCAGCAGTGGCTACCTCTGCCCTGGACTTGATGTGAGAAGAATAAACCACTCTTTATCTGCTGTTGGTGTTTTCTCTTACTTACCTCTAACAAAAATCCTTCCTAAATGATGTATTCCCCAAACAGCAAACTGGGAACTAGGGAAAGGCAACATGTTGTAAGAGAAAGGGTGCAGGACTAGACATAAAAAGATCTGGACTCAAATTCTGACCCTTTCATTTATTAACAAGAGGACTTAACGACATTAAGATCATTTGCCTCCTCTGTAATTCCAAGTGTTTACCTACCTCTGAGGGTTATTTAAGGCTCAAGTTAGGAAACAAATGTGAACATGCTCACAGATAAACTACAAAGCTTATCTAGAACTATGATTAAAGATATGCCACCAAGAAAAATGATTTCAATTTTTAATCACACATTTACAATACTCCATTGTGAGGAAATAGAGTTTATTTTCTCTTTTTTTGGTAGTGTATTGGGTCATCAACAGGCACAGCTAGTCAGAGAAGCTAAACATCCCTATCAGCCAAAAGAAAAGAAACCGATGTCCACCAGTTGTGTGGGCTCACACGTGTAATCCCAGCATTTTGGGAGGCCGAGGCAGGTGGATCATCTGGGGTCAGGAGTTCGAGACCAGCCTGGCCAACATGGCGAAACTCCATCTCTACTAAAAATACAAAAATTAGCTGGGCGTGGTGGTGCATGCCTACCATCCCAGCTACTCAGGAGGCTGAGGCAAGAGAATCATTTGAACCTGGGAGGCGGAAGTTGCAGTGAGCCGAGATTGTGCCACTGCACTCCAGCCTGGGTGACAGAGCAAGACTGTCACTCACACACACACACACATACACACAAGAAACAGATGTCTAAATAAGGGTTAATCATGCTCGTCCAGTACTTGAAACTTTGCCTGCTTTGAATTAGACTGCAGTCTGGATTCTGCCTAGTGCTGAATCTGCTTCTCCATTTTTAAGACATAAAATATTAGTTTTTTTAATGTATGAAAAAGTACATTAATAAATATAGCATTAATGTTGCAATAAAGAATTATGTAGCATTTTCCCAATTCTCACAGAAAATATCTGCTTAAATGAAAAAAACAAAACACAACGCCATGTGGACTTCAGGCTGTGTTTAAAGAAAACACTATTTTCTTACACTGATTTTAGGGGGATATACGTTCCAAATCACTAGATGTAGAAAACAAAAATCTGTTCTTAACCCATCTTCTATGTGCTAATTCCTGTAATTCCTGATTTATATACTTTAGCTATACTTTAACATGCCAAAGATTTTCATATTTGAATATCTAAGTACCTATATAGTAACAAACCAGCTTATGAAATAGAATAAGAATCGCTTTAAGTTTCCCCGTCCACTCTTTCTCAACCCATCTCCCTCCCTCCTTATCAGAGCGAACTCCGCTTTGTATTTTTATCATTCCTTTGCTTTTAAGGGGGCTTTTTACTACAAAGTGGGCTCTGTGTGTGTGTGTGTGTGTATGTGTGTGTGTGTGTATGCATGTGTCCCTAAATAAAATTGTTTAGCTTTGCTAGCTTTTGAGCTTTACTTACATAGAAGCTCATAGTATAAATGCTTAACATTATGTTTTGATAATCATCCAAGTTGATACATGTAAGTATATTTCACTTACCTCTACTGCTATGTAGTAGTTTGTTAATTATCAAATTTATGTATTTATTCTTCTGTTGATTGACATTTGGGTTGTTTTCAATTTTTTGCTACTATGTTGCCATGTTGCCATGAATATTCTTACACTTTTCTCCTGATATTTAGGTACAAGTTTCTTTGTGTATATACCTGAAAATGGAGCTGTTATGTCATCATCTTCAATCTTACTTAGAAATGCCTAAATATTTTCCAAAGCATTTATAGCAATTTATATCCCTCCCGCCAACAGAATATGAGTTCCCATTTCTTCACATCCTTGCCAAAAATTGGTATCCTCCAATCTGTTAGTTATTGCTGATATTGTGGATGTGAAATGGTATCTTGTTGCTTTTCAGGAAGACACCAGAAACGCCCTGACCTCTGTAGGGACTGCTTCTTCACCTCCTTGAGGTCTTCGCTTGTGTCACTTTCTCAGTGAGATCTTTCCTAACAATCCAATTTAAAATTGCAGCACCTAGACATTTCTTTTTTTTTTTTTTTTTTTTTTTTTTTTTGAGACGGAGTCTGGCTCTGTCGCCCAGGCTGGAGTGCAGTGGCCGGATCTCAGCTCACTACAAGCTCCCATTTCTAATCCCTTTTCTCACTTTACTTTTCCCACAGCTCTTATCACCTTTGGACAGTGTTATGGGATTAATTATGTCCCCCCAGCCCCCAAATTCACATACTGAAGTCCTAACCTCTCATCATTCAGAATGTGACTGTACTTATAGATAAGGTTTTTTTTAAAGGTAATTAGGTAAAAATGAGGTCCTAATTCAATTGACTGATGTTCTTATAAGAAGACATTTGGACACAGACACACACGCAGGAAAATCATGTGAAGACACAGAAAGAAAACGACCATCTCACAAGCAGAAAGGCCTCAGAAGAAACCAACCCTGCCAATACCTTCATCTTAGACTTAGCCTCCAGAACCATGGGGAAATAAATGTCTGTTGTTTAAGCCACCAATTCTCTGGTACTTTGCCATGGAGGCCCTAAAAACAAATACAGACATATTGTGTTTTTAATTATTTGTTTATTAGTTAGAAAAATATAAACATAAACCACAGCTGATTCATTCCTGCCCCAGTGGAGAATACAGAGCAATAATAGTGGGCATCTTCATCTTACTGTTGATAGTAAAATGAATACCCTCAACTTTTTAATTATATGTATTTAATATCTGATCATTTCAGTGCTGTAGTTTTTATAGATTTGCTTCTATAGTTCTTCATTACTGTTACTTCTCATAGTGGCTTATTTTCTCATGTCTATAAGGACTTTTTAAATTATGAATGAGTTCATCTTACTTGGAACATCATCTGTGGGAATGTTTGAGGTCCTATTTAAAGTGCATACCTTCAGGGAGAATTCATTTTGCTTCTACTTGCCACCTGGAGGCCATACCAGCCAGGGCCATCTCACACTAAATACACAGTTTGGAGTGTTTTGGCACCTCTAAGATAGTGTGTATTCAAGTCCCAATCCTATGTGAATGGAGGCTTGTTCTAAGAAATTATCAGAGGAGGCAATTTTTATATTTTTCTTCTAACCTCAAGCCAAAACTAAAATAGGTGCACATTCACATCATCTCTGGTGCAGAAAATTTTCTGGCACATCCACTAAGCATACTGCCTTTTGGGGGTTGTGGTTTTACATCCAAACTCTGATCTGACCTTCCAACCTTCTTGGGCCCCTAGGCTGTTTCCCACTTCCATGTATATGTGGCCTATTAAAACCCAAGCTTTGGACCGCTTGTGATCAGCAGATACCCCAGATCAAGGCCAGCTTTGAAACTTGGCTTAATTGTATGGAGTCAAACTTCCGTATCACACCTTAATCCAAATAATTCCATTATTCTGCCTCCCACTCAATTACATACATAATATAAATGTATATAAGTTTTAATATCTTATTTCAGTATTTTAAAATGAGTTTCAGGAAAGTTTTTTTTCGGATAATCTAATCTACCCTATCACCAGAATTTTTTTATGGCCATTAAATGTTTAGTTTTCAAAATATTTTATATATTTCTCGAAACAGAAAAGAGAAATGTGTTCTAGGTCACCCTTCAGCTCCATGAGAAACCAGTCCTCACACTCTGCTGAGCTACTCTTGTGTAACATGCATGCCCTTGGGAAGTTTGCTGGGGCCCATGGGCATTACAACCAATCTTAACAGAGATGAAAAAAAAAAGTTCATAATGTCTACTGGAGTGTTAAGGGCACAGAAAAACAAGAGCTCTACACTAAAACCCTATGATGAGACAACTTAGGCCAAGAGAACCAAATAAAGCCCTTCTTAGATCCTAAGAAAACTATTTCTATGTATAGAAAAGAATAGAAAAAGGTCATAGACTGAAGTGGTTTGAGGTAGTTTTTGAAGAGACCAAACACTTTTTTCCAGCGTTCATGAGGAATTATAAAATTATAGAACTGTTTGGATTTAAAACGATACACAGACTTTCTCCGACAGTAAGAAGAACTACACAAAGATGTATAGACACAATCAAGTGGTAACAATTTAATTCAAAATGATACCACTCACATTAATTACGGGAAGGACCTGATTAGCTATTTCACCAATTGGTCTGCAGATGCTGCTTAGCTGAAATGTTACAGTGTCCACAACTATGTTTTGCTGCTTTACAAAAGTGGTTGCAGCCAATGCACTTGCAAACATCTTGACATGGACTAATATACATGCAATCAGCTTATGTGACTTCATCTCTTTTATTTTTCAAATTTAAAAATGTGTCTCTCTAGCACCCACCACACACTCTAGAAGTTTACTAAAAATTCATATTCCAAATGTCTTGCATCAAGAAAGTCAAAAACTCCGCTCAGCCCACTCAGCCTACTAGTCATTTTCATTCCTCAGTTGATGTTGCTCTAGTGGTGGCCACACAACATGGCTATTGAAAATTCTCTCAGCCCACAAGGCCCTTCCCCATTGTTTGAGGGCTACACCAGCTAGCTCAGATCCTTGCACAGGCCAAGCTGGTTTTCCCAAGGAATGAGAACCTCTTGAAGCCCAGGGTCTTTGTTCTTTAGCTACAGTAACACAACCAGCCATTGTTCCTAAAGCAACGTCAAGGTAGTAGGTAGAGTAAACCTGTTAGTTAATGTCAGCTCTCCAACCAGACCTGTAAGTCCAGCTGTTGAATCCATTTTGCCAACTGAGACTTCTATTTTCCTCATGAGTTTCCCTTAGGCTGGGGAAAGTAAGTGGCATCCTAGAGCCATCTTAATCCACCAGAGCTTCTAAGAACAGTGAGCCTCAAAAAGTATAAGGTCAAAGCTTAACATCTTCTTGGCCTTTGTCAAGCCACCCAAAGAAAGGTTGTAATTCCTTCCCTCCAGGATAATTATCCTGGAACAAAGCTATTTCTAGGTAGCTTTTCTCCATCTCATCAGAGAAGTGACTTACATAGTTAAATATCATTGCTTCAAGAAAAGAAACTTCAAATCCTCATCTAACCAGGCATTGTGCTACATATTCATTTGAATCCTAACTGCAAACTCATGCATTTTTGCAAATAGCATCACCCTTTTGTTTCCCTCTAAATAGTTAAACAAGGAAGCTATTGAGGCTAAGACATTTCTATCTTCCTTTAACAGATTCCTTAAAACATTTTTTCTACTTGCTTTGAACAAAAAGTGGCGTTGTTTTTTTTTTTGTTTTTTTTTTTTAATATGGACAATACTCAATGGTACAGTGCCTACCAGAATGAAAGTAACTTATTCATATTTAGCCTGGAAGAAAATCTATGTATTATCGGAAGTGTGTTAATTGAGGCAAAAGAAAAAAAAGTAGCGGATGTGGATTCTTTCTATCAAATTGTGCAGGCTAATTATCCTCTACATTTGAAGAAGTGCAAAGGTCAAAAGACTAATATGTAGATTAATCAGAAAATTATGCAAATTAATACAAATCAAGCACACCACATAACCCCCATAATCAGTAAAATATGTAGTTCACTAGCAAATTGGGTGAAACTTCTAATTATCCGATCAGTAAAGAAGGAGGACAAAAACCCTAAACATGGATAACTGTTATATCTCAGGTAACGATGATCTTAACATACTAATAGGAAAATACAGCATTGAAAAAAGGACATACACTCAAGAAATAAATGTAGATGGCTTGGGAAGAAATCGCTAGAATGTGAGCACCATGAGGGCAGGGTGTTTTTTGTTTACTGATGTATTCCTATCATCTAGAACAATGTCTGGTACATAATAGATCCTGAATAATATTTTTGAATGAATACTGAATGAATTATAAGAAAAAAATGTCATGAGAAAAATAAGACAATGTAAGTTTCAAAATAAGAAAAAACAGCTACATATCACAATTTCATGTATTTCTTCCTAAAGTTATTTTATATCCACTATCCTAACAATCTTCCATTCTTTACCAAAAATAAATGGAAGAAATATTGAAGTAATAGTAGCCTTATTAAAAATCAACAGTAATTATTTGTGCTTACAAAAATAGCTATACTGAAGGAATTCTTTTTTAACTCTAGTAATATTAAACACCTCTCATAAATATTTGGAGACATATCTTACGTCAACATCCACTCCAGAGATGAGAAGGAGACACAAAGAGATGGAGGAATTTTTTCCAAGAGTCATTGTGAATTGAAACTCACATACAATTGATTACACAGGGTAAGAGTCTATCCATTTCAAGTCATATTTTATTATTACCAAATATTTTTCTTAACATATTTCACATTAACACCACTGTAAAAGTACTCTTTTATATCTCTACATAATAAAACACCATCATTGTTCTTCATTCCTCCAATCTTACCATTACTTTAAAAATGTTTCCCTTATATGTTCCCAGGTGGGAACATGATATAAACAAGAAGTAATTTTTTTAATAGGTAATGTATGGGTATTACCATATTCCAGAAAAAACTTAAGAAAGCTTACAAAATTGTACATTAGGACAAAAATAGAATGCTATTAAAAAATTAGTAGGTGAGAAAATGAGGGCAGGGGGAAAATGAGGTGTAGAAGATGAAAGCAAAGATTAAGTTATTACACAAAATGCAAAATATGAGGTTTGTGAATTTAGTAGTAAGTTATGTTTCCAAGTTTCCTAGCAACCAAGACAAATAGGGCAACACAATCAAGTGATTCTGAGAGATAAAGCAGTTAAACTGGTCAAGAAAACACAGCCATTTTGGGTACTAGAACAAACAGAAATATCTTTTATTGATCTTCATGGTAAGAATAGCGGACAAGGTTATAAATACCCTCAACATCTTTCCAAATACACTATGAGTGTCATATGGTCTTTTTTAGACAACCTTCAATATGAGGGCTGGTTGCCAAAGAGCAATTCAATAAAGCAATGGGAGAGAGAGAAGGAGAGCAGCAAATGATGAGGTTCAGACACTATTGGTACCCAGTCTGGCTTAATCCAGAAATTGATTTTAGCATGTTTAGAAGAGTTTGGAGAGGCCACAAACCCTTCAGACAGTCTCTTCAAATGCTGTTCTATGAGCTTTTGATAAGAACTAAGGGAAATGTTCAAAATTCTATTTCCTGATCAGGACCAAGAATATAACTACTTGATGCTACCAGATTCAGACAACTACAGAATATTATTATTATTATTATTATTATTATTATTATACTTTAAGTTCTAGGGTATGTGTGCACAATGTGCAGGTTTGTTACATATATATACTTGTGCCATGTTGGTGTGCTGCACCCATCAATTCGTCAGCACCCATCAACTTGTCATTTACATCAGGTGTAACTCCCAATGCAATCCCTCCCCACTCCCCCCTCCCCACAATAGGCCCCAGTGTGTGATGTTCCAAGAGCTTCTGCACAGCCGAAGAAACTACCATCAGAGTGAACAGGCAACCTACAGAATGGGAGAAAATTTTTGCAATCTACTCATCTGACAAAGGGCTAATATCCAGAACCTACAAAGAACTCAAACAAATCTACAAGAAAAAAACTACAGAATCTTATACAGGGCCAGCTAGACAATGCATGGGATCTCATGAAAAATGAAACTATGGGACTCCTTGCTCACAATCATTAAGAATTTCAAAATGGCTATAGAAGAATATTTAACCCAGAGAGGTCCATCTGAGAGTGGGGGTGGGTGTAATTGCATAGATCACACATCTGTGAAGCCAGTGCTGACCATGTGCTTTAACAGTCAGTCATATTTTTCAAAGATATGCTCTTGGATGATCTGGAAAAAATATCCTCCTTTAAATAGAGCTTCCCTCTTCCCTTGGGGAAGTCCAAGATTCTTCCATTCTAACACACAGATGAATCAACAATCTCAATGACACAAACATGAAAACATGGCCCCAATATTTTAAGCCTGGACAGTTATAAAAATAGATATTATCAAATGACTACTTGGCTATTTAAATATATATATATCAGTAAAATACCTGCAAAATATTTACCCTTGATTAATAAACTTTTGTGCATATGCTCTAAGATGAATTGCTTGCTAAATGTATTCTGAGTAACCAGGTAAGTTACATTCCTGAATGGGGTTAATTACAATTCAGTTAATACTAGATGTCTAATCTATCATGATGACTCTATTTTTGAGGTCCTTCCTTCTGGCAGCTAATAGGTAGCAGGGCTCATTGACTATTGGGCCCTCTTTAGATTATTACCAGAGCCAAGATATTTTGTGGGTAAAAGGTCATAGGATCTTTTATTCTCTTTAAGGATGGAGGGAATGTACCCAGCACACTCAAAACAAGCAACAAGTCATTAAGGCAGAGGTTCAAAAGAAGAGCTGTAGTACGTCTCTGGTTTACCCATGTAGAAATTATACCTCTCATTTTCTTTTTTCTCCTGCTTTCCTAACAAATATATTCCATCCAAAGGAGGAGCCCTGCCAACCCACGACCCAGTTGGTGTTTGTTAGGATGCATTATATATTTTAGGATACGGGATACATTATACATGTCTTGAAATGGCTTAAATAATAAATTTTCTACATTTTTCTAATTACAAGGAATCCAGAGGCAGGGCAGACTGGTTGATTCAGTGGCTCAAAGATGCCATTCAAGACTCAAGATTTTTCTCTCTCTCTGCTCTGCCCTTCTTATGTTGCTTTCATCCTCAGGCTGCAGCACTATTCACAATAGCCAATAGGTGCCATAATTCCAGACAATACAAGTAGATATAGCAGTACCCAAAAGGACATCATGTCTCAGTCCAAGGACTGAGAAACTATTTCCAGAAGTTCTCCAGAAAATCCTCCCTCAGGTCTCATTGGCCAGAATTGGGTCACATTCCCAAACCAACTACAGGCAAAGGGAATGAATTACCACGGTACCTGGGGTGAGCTAGATGCTGGGCAGTCAATTGCAGTGGTTCCTACTTGGGCTCCCAGCCACTACTAAATGAACCAAATTTGGATAAAAACTTCAGAGGAACCAATCCACAGGCACGTTTGAGTCAGTGAGATTCTTGTTCTCTCAAATCTGAACTAAGGGACATAGAATGTATGGGAATTTGGAGCTAGCTCATATTAATGGAAGAATACTAGATTAAAATTCCTTAAACTTGAGCTGCAGAGATCCTCAGAGTCACCCTGAGTCTCACCTTTCCTAGAGTGTGATTGCTCAGTTTTCTTTGATTTCCATAAGACTTCTTATAATAAACTCTCTTTTCTTAAGCTAATAAGTAGGTATCTATTCTTTGCAAGTAAAATACTGTGCTTAAGATAGCCTCACTCTAGCCTGGGCGACAGAGCGACACTCTGCCTCAAAAAAAAAAAAAAAAAGATAGCCTCACTAGAAATTAAGATCCAACAGTCTAAAACCACATTAGGGTTATTTTATGGCACAGGTTCTGTTTAAGCTTCAAAGTTAGGGTGACTAAATATCCTAATCTGTCCAAGACTGAATGGTTTCCTGGGACTCAGGACTTTCAGTGCTAAAACTGAGATAATTGGTCACCCCAACTTTAATAATCAGGATCAACAGCAAATACTAAAGTCCCTCCATATGTAGTACCTGTTCTTAGACTCAAATTTAAGAGATCAACAAAAATGATATCACTTCCTTAATTATCTTATATTCCTACTTCTAGACTACTGAGTTTAAAAGCACAGCATAAGGCGGCTACATTCAGTCCAGGGCCCAACATGGCATAAAACGCACTGTGGTAGTTCAACAGACATTGAGAAAATAAGTCCAAATGAGTACCATTATCCCTAACAAAAAAGAACAGCTTTCCTAAATAAAATACACTATTATGTTCAAGTAAAGAAACATTCTCTGAGGTGAAAAGAAACAACCCTAAAGAGGCTCCTGACTTGAAAGCAGGAAGAATCATCCTTAGTGGGGTTCTGGCCCTTCCAAAGCAGTGTTGACTTATAAATAAAATAATCATGATTAATAATACATTGTATTTCCTCATGAAATAGGATAGAAGGCCTCTTGTTGTCTTTTAAAAAAAAGAACCACGGGAAGGAAAACAGGACAACATTGAGCACTGATAGTAAGTTGCCCTGAGAAACATCCCGAAAGTATGGTATAAAATGACAAGAAAATGGGATTCAACAACCAGAGGTTCTTAAGCTATATTTTCTCCCTGTCTTTAAGAGCATAGTCAGGGATGTGACAAAATAAAATCCATTCCCTTTCCTCACAGATATGAAAGGATATCTTATTTGTAGCTATTGTAGAAAAGGCACCAATATAATGAACAGAAAAACCAATTTCACCTGAGGCTGTGGGCAAGCTAGTGGAATCCCATGAGATTCAGCAATAATGTCAACAACAACAAAAAAAGCCCAGGTCTTTTCCTAGACTATCATTTCTCCATCAAAATTAACAGCATAGTTATCAAATTTTAAACTTTTTAAATGGAAGCAACTCTGACCTCATTAGGTCTGTACTTCCTTTCAAGAGTCCATAGTAGAACATAGGCTCACTGATAATACTTCGATTCCTTTTTATGGAAACCTCGCCCGCCCGAAAGCCAGTCCATCTGTGGTTTTTTTGAGGAACCTCCATACTGTTCTCACAATGGCTGTATTAGTTCACATTCCCACCAACCGTGTATAAGAGCTGCCCTTTCTCCCCATCCTTGCTAGAACTTGTTACTTTTTGTTTTTTTTGATAATAGCCATCCTCAGCTGGAGTCAGATAATAACTCACTGTGGTTTTGATTTGCATTTCCCTGATGATTAGTGGATATTGAGAATTATTTTCATACATTTGTTGGCCATTTATATGTCTTCTTTTGAGAAGTGTCTGTTCAGATCATTTTCCCATTTTTTAATCAAGCTGTTTGGTTTTTTGCTGTTGAGATGTTTGAGTTCCTAGTATATCCTGGATATTAATCCCCTGTTGGATTAGAAATATTTTCTCCCATTCCATAGGTTGCCTTTTCACTCCATTGATTATTTACTTTGCTGTACAGAAGCTTTCCCATTACTGAGCATTTCTCTAAAGAAAAGGAAGAAATCGGTACATCAAAGAGACATCTGCACCCCCATGTTTACTGCAATACTATTCACAATAGCCAACATATGGAATCAACCTAGGTGTCCAAGAATAGATGAATGATAAAGAAAATGTGGTATGTATATACTGAGAAATATTATCCACCCATTAAAAAGAGTGAAATGCTGTCATTTGTAGCAACACAGATAGAAGAGGGAGACATTTTGCTAAGCGAAACAAACCAAGAACAGAAAGCTAAACACCACATGTTCTCACTCATATGTAAAAGCTAAAAAAGATGGATCACGTAGAAGTAAAAAGAACAGAGGATACTAGAGTCTGGGAAGGGTAGGAAGAGGGTGAGGATGAGTACAGATTTGTTAAAGGATACAAAACTACAGTCAGATAGAAGGAATAAGTTCTAGTGTTTTATAGCACTGTACTGTCAGATGACTGTAATTAGCAATAACATATTATATAGTTTCAAAGAGCTGGAAGCAGGATATTGAATGTTCCCAACACAAAGAAATAATACACGTGCCAGGTGATGAAATCCAGGGTAATATGCTAATTACCCTGGTGGATCACTATTCATTATAGGTATTGAAGCATCACTATTTACCCCATAACCTTTTTTATGTGTCAATTTAAAAATAAAAATAAAAATCACATCAATTGGACACAAGAAATATTTGTTGGACAAACGTGAAAGAAATGAACAAAGGCGAAAGAGATCTAATTGGGTTAAGGGGGTTGCTGATATCAAAACTTAAACTTGTGTGTCAAACTTTCAAATAAAAATTTACAAAATAGTTCTATATGAGGATGTATATACATATGCATGCATATTTTTTCTGCCTCACCTCTTTCCCAAAACTATATGAAGCACAGCAAAAGTAAGGCAAAATAAATTACTAAAATAAGATTTTTAATTGGAAAGAAGAGGAAAAAGTAAATATCCAAAGTATGACAATGAGTCGGGTGGTTGTGATTGAGTGAAAAGACTAACTACAATCTTCCTGACAAACAAGATGAAGGAAAATGTGATAAGTTGTATAAGGCATTTTGGTATGAGAAGAGGAAACCTACCACTTTCCCAAGGGAGATAAAGTTTTTCCCAGAACCAAGGTCTGATAAAAATTTCCCATGCGAGGAGGGAGCAGGGATCACTCAGTGACATAATGACAACATGTTTACAATTTCAGAGCAAGTACAGAAACATCTGAAAAGAGATGCCTGATGAGGTTGAAGCAAAACTTAAAGTAGTCACCTTACATACCACAAAAAATTTTCTACAATCAGTGATTCCAGACAGGTTCATGTAGCTTGGTCCATAAATAAGTATATAGACTTCTTTATCAGAAGTCGATAAAGAAGAAAACACAATCTTACATAGATTTTCACAGGTTTTTTTCCTATGACATAAAAAGTATAATAATAGCCAAAATAAGAATTTAAACAAATGTACATTTATGAGCATGTACTACAAACCTGGTTCTTACATAAATCCTTTACAAATATTGCTCATTAGCATTTGCAACAATACTATCTAAGCACTATCATCTATTGTTTACTGAGAAAGAAACAGACTCAGAAAGGTAAAGAAACTTTGTCCAAGAAACTTGTCACATAGCAAAGTCAGAATTAAATCATAGGATTCTCTGACTTTTAACTAGTATAATCTTTTTTTAATATTTTTTATTTTAATTCTGGGATACACGTACAGAACATGCAGGTTTGTTACATAAGCATACATGTGCCATGGTGGTTTGCTGCACCTATCAACCCATCATCTAGGTTTTAAGCCCTGTATGTGTTAGCTATTTGTCCTGATGCTCTCCCTCCCCTTCCACTCCACCTCCCCCGGACAGGCCTAGGTATGTGTTGTTCCCCTCCCTGTGTTCATGTATTCTCATTGTTCAGCTCCCACTTATGAGTGAGAACATGTGATGTTTGGTTTCCTGTTCCTGTGTTAGTTTGCTGAGGATGATGGCTTCCAGGTTCATCCATGTCCCTGCAAAGTACATTAACTCACTCCTTTTTATGGCTGCACAGTATTGTCCATGGTATATATGCCACATTTTCTTTATTCCTTCCATCACTGATGGGCATTTGGGTTGGTTCCATGTCTTTGCTATTGTAAATAGTGCTGCCATAAACGTATGTGTGCATTTATCTTTATAGTAGAATGAGTTCTACTCCTTTGGGTATATACCCAGTAATGGGAATGCTGGGTCAAATGATATTTCTGGTTCTAGATCCTTGAGGAATTGCCACACTGTCTTCCACAATGGTTGAACTAATTTACATTACCACCAACAATATAAAAGTGTTCCTATTTTTCCACAGCCTCGCCAGTATCTGTTGTTTCTTGACTTTTTAATAATTGCCATTCTAACTGGTGTGAGATGGTATCTCATTGTGGTTTTGATTTGTATTTCTCTAATGATCAGTAATGTTGAGCTTCTTTTTCATATATTTGTTGGTCGCATAAATGTCTTCTTTTGAGAATGTCTGTTCATATCCTTTGCCCACTTTTTGATGGGGTTGTTTTTTTTCCTTGTAAATTTGTTTAAGGTCCTTGTAGATTCTAGATATTAGACCTTTGCCGGATGGGTAGATTGCAAAAATTTTCTCCCATTCTTTAGGTTGCCTATTCACTCTGATGATAGTTTCTTTCGCTGTGTAGGAGCTCTTTAGCTTAATTTAATCCCATTTGTCAATTTTAGCTTTTGTTGCAATTGCTTTTGCCATTTTTACCACGAGATCTTTGCCCATGCCTATGTCCTGAATAGTATCGCCTAGGTTTTCTTCTAGGGTTTTTATGGTTTTGGGTTTTACATTTAAGTCTTTAATCCATCTTCAGTAAATTTTTGTGTAAGGTATAAGGAAGGGGTCCAGTTTCAGTTTTCTGCATATGGCCAGCCAGTTTCCAAACACCATTTATTAAATAGGGAATCCTTTCCCCATTGCTTGTTTTTGTGAGGTTTGTTGAAGATCAGATGGTTGTAGACGTGTGGTGTTATTTCTGAGGTCTCTATTCTGTTCCATTGGTCTGTATGTTTTGGTACCAGTACCATGCTGTTTTGGTTACTGTAGCCTCGTAGGTTTGAAGTCAGGTAGCGTGATGCCTCCAGCTTTGTTCTTTTTGCTTGGGGCCGTCCTGGCTATATGGGCTCTTTTTTGGTTCCATGTGAAATTTAAAGTAGTTTTTTTATAATTATGTGAAGAATGTCAATAGTCATTTGATGGTAATAGCATTGAATCTGTAAATTACTTTGGGCAGTATGGCCATTTTCACAATATTGATTCTTTTTATCCATGAGGATGGAAGGTTTTCCATTTGTTTGTGCCATCTCTTATTTCCTTGAGCAGTGGTTTGTAGTTATCCTTGAAGAGGTTCTTCAAGTCCCTTGTTAGCTATCTTCCTAGGTATTTTACTCTCTTTGTAGCAATTGTGAATGAGAGTTCATTCATGATTTGGCTCTCTGCTTGTCTGTTGTTGGTGTATAGGAACGCTTGTGATTTCTGCACATTGATTTTGTATCCCGAGACTTTGCTGAACTTGCTTATCAGCTTAAGGAATTTTTGGGCTGAGACAATGGGATTTTCTAAAGTTAGAATCACGCCATCTGCAAACAGAGACAATTTGAGATATGTTCCACCAATACCTAGTTTATTGAGAGTTTTCAGCATGAAAGGATGTTGAATATTATCAAAGGCCTTTTTTGCATCTATTGAGATAATTATGTCACACAGCAAAGTCAGAATTAAACCTTAGGATTACGAGTATGATCTTAACTACTGCTTCCTATGGTAACATAATGATGCCTGAAACCCACTTGTTTCTTCTCGTAAATATTGGACCAAGAGACTCAAATATGCATTTTTTAGAAGAAAGATGAAATAAACTGCTGAAAGTATATATTAAAAAGTGATAATTCTATAGCTTTGATATTCTATAATTTATTGTCTAAACTATGCTTTCAGGCCATGTAGATGGCATTGTAACTGAAGAACAACTTGAAGGAATTTGTCCTGCATCAGAGCTTTCCAGTAAGAGTTATCCTTGAAACAATCCTGGAAATAAGAAATATGCACCTAGATTTCTAGACAAGATTATTAGTTGAATTGCTACCCAAACGGTTGATGACAATACCCCATTCAAAAAAGAACTCAGTGTGTAAAAATTTTTAATAATTTTTCAGATAGAAAAAGACTTTTCAGGCCAGGCGTGGTGACTCATGCCTGTAATCCCAGCACACTGGGAGGCCAAGATGGGTGGATCACTTGAGGCCAGGAGTTCAAGACCAGCCTGGTCAACATAGCAAAATCCCATCTCTGCTAAAAATACAAAAATTAGCCAGGACTGGTGGCACAGGCCTGTAGTCCCAGCTACTTGGTAGTCTGAGACAGTAGAATTGTTGAAACCAGGAGGTGGAGGTTGCAGTGAGCCAAGATTGTACCACTGCATTCCAGCCTGGGGAACAGAGTGAGACTCTGTCAAAAAAAAAAAAAAAAAAAAAAAAAAAAAAAAGAGAAAGAAAGAAAAGAAAGAACAGAAAAGAAAAGAAATAGACTTTTCAGATATCTTCCATTCATCTCTAATCAATGCCATGCCATAAAGTAATGGTGGTCTCTGATTATATAGCAATTGGTCCTAAAAGCCAAATCTCCCACTGGGGTTTGTTCTCTTGAGTTTGGGGTTTCTCTTCACCTTCTTAAAATAATAAAACTACACTTGCAAGATATAAACTCTATGTTCATGATTAAGGTCTGGTTTTTGCTTGATGCGCCACGTAAGTAATTTATTAAACCTCTTTTTATTTTAATTACGTTTCTCATCAATTTTTATTAATTTCAGGGTTAGGAGGACAAAGATCTTTTAAAAATAATTACGATAGAATAGTCACGGCTTTGAAGATTCTCAATACTTCAAAATACGAGAAAGACTTCACGGAGGAGGCAATAGATTTAAGAATGTATTATATTAACAAGAGATACTAGAAAACTGGAGTTCCCAAATTTCCTGTTAATCCTTGCCTCAGTCCACGTGTAGATATAAGTAGGATTGAACAGAGTTACATTTAAGATAAGCATGAAGGGGAAACAATAGCTCCTGACGTCACCAATAGCAGACTATGAAAGCTGTAGTTTTTCATTTCCTAAATGCTGTTTCTTCATAGAGACAGCTATTCTTGTTTCCCTAGGAGAACTTCGTCGGGCTGCCAATCATGATATCACCTCAGTCATCAGTCTCAGCTACAGAAGTGGGCAGCCAAGCCAGGCCAGTCACAGAACCACGTGCTCTAAAACCAACGACTGGCTATGGAACTGCCACGTGATCCTCAAGAGCCCAAGAGGTCCTCCCTGGACCACTCTAATAATGCCCATTGGAAAAAAAACTCTCCTTATCTGTTTGACAGAAAAGTATAACTATGATCTGAGGCTTTGCAGGAACCATTGTTTATTACAAGAAAAACAGCATGTATGCTATATGAGAGAATTACACAAACATGCAAAGTGGGAGAGAAATAAGTAGATAAAGACAACATTGTTTGAGCCTCTAGTGTCGGCCATTTGGCATGTCTGCAGTCCACCACTGAATTCCCAGATAGGGGAGTCCTAGAGACTTGGGGTTAATCTCTCTCACAATATTGATTCTATGGATAAGGTAAAAATGAGCTAACTCCAAAGTTGTCTAAATCACAAGGGCCTAAGTAGGAGGTATTAGTAATATTTCCTTCTGATTTGTCTCAAAACATGACTTCAAATGTTTATATATTGGTTAGTGCTGTACTGATATACTTATCGGAGACATACTATCTACATAAAATTTAGAAATCAAATGTTATAGGTGATCCTACTTGAAACTGGATTTTACACCAATCTTTTCATTCCTTCTCTGCTTTCTTCTGTGTGAGAGAATTCACAGCTCTCTTGATTCTGGGCTCTCTTAATTATGGAATTTGAAGACATTAGAAAATTTAAGTCCTGAACTATAAGCCTTCAATTATCAGACTACTGGGTATTAGATCTGTTCAACTCTGTGCATTGTCAGGATGTGAAATTATAACCAGGGACGGTGGTGGTTAAATACATTTGTCAAATATAACTGCAGAGAGCATTCTCTGCTGGATTTACTCTCTACAGGTCGGCAGCGTGGATAACAGAAATGACTGCAGGGCTCAGGATGGCACTGCATTTCCGTTGACTTCATTATTAACTGTAGAACAAAAAGGAAGGAAAACTAAAATTCTATTCCTATTTCATATAGCTAAAAAGTCTGTCAATTGTCACTATATTTCACACATGTTGTTTTCAATAACATACATTAGATATTTTCAAATGCTGAGAAGTGTATAGGACAAAACATAAGTTCTACCCCTTCGTTAAACCTGAATGTTTTTAAATGACAAAAGTCTAACACGCACATCATAGAAATCCATGTAATTTAGAAAGACCTAATATAAGATGTAGAATTCTCTCTCCCCCAAATTCTACTCCTTCTCCCCACATTTAACTATTAACAAAATTTTGTATGTATCCTCCCAAAACCAAAAAGTTGAAATTGACTAGTAAATGTGTGTCTTTGTATATATCCTTTCATTTACATCAATGGAATCATTCATACTGTTCGGCACCTT
The DNA here is from genome assembly GCF_047675955.1 of Chlorocebus sabaeus. Taxonomy (NCBI): domain Eukaryota; kingdom Metazoa; phylum Chordata; class Mammalia; order Primates; family Cercopithecidae; genus Chlorocebus; species Chlorocebus sabaeus. The sequence continues at coordinate 33,161,215 of NC_132910.1, forward strand.
TTTCTTTTTACTTAATTTTATTTCTTGTAAAACATTTATATTAACACAGAGATTTCTCTCTTTCTTTTAAAAAGCTATATAGTCTCATCATTTACATAGCCCATTCCTTATTGATAAACATTTGTGTTCATGGTTTTCTGCTATTGCAAATAATTCTGTAGTATGTATGTGTATATGTGTATGCTATATATGCACATATGTAAACATACATATATATCACAAGCACACATACATAGGAATCTCAAAATATATACATACATGTATTTCACAACCACACTCACATATAAGTATCCACATATCTCACACACACACACACACACACACACACACACACACACCCTTTTAGGTATTATAATGACGTTTTTCCCCATCTGGTAAAATCTGCTCTGTTATTTAATTCACAGGGCAAGGTATAATTAACAACAAGGCCACCATGTGTTATGATTGTTATGATCCTTGGAATGAAGGTACTACATTTTGCAAATGTGAAGAGTCACCATTAATGTTTTATCCTTAAAAATTGAATGGCTTCTTTTTATTTGAGAAGAGTTGCCATTGAGTTTTGTTCTAGAGAATGAAGTACAACGAGACCTTTCTCCTACATCCTAACTCGTTCATGGTTTGTCTATATTCTCTGATTTAATCATCAGTTTAGTGAGCTTTCCTATTCTGCAGAAAAATTTAACAGTAAAAATAGAAACAATACCCATTCCATTTCTATACTGAAGAAAATACCATCGTGTGCCATGTTTGTGTTGTATGTGGGAAAGACAGGCCTTTCTCAAAACTTTTCATTCAGGTACCCAGTCCTGCCAAGACAGTAACACTCCACCACTACTCAGGGACATATTCATCTATAAATCATGTTATGCATGCATGTTTATCTCCATCAGTATATACACAGAATACAGTCTTTTTTAATGAGCCTTGTTCCTGACTCTTGAAGCAAAAGTCACTTTGTAATCACCAAAATTGCCCCCTCTAAATGTGAGAAAACACAGGTTTCTGCATAACAGTCACTTCGCATTTTGTATTTAGAAGCCCCCAGAGCTTCTAATACAGTTGTGCAGACTGGAAACTGAACTTTGAAGGTTAAGCAAGTGCCTTCGACTAGTAGCATTTCTTACAGTGCATTCATTATGATACTTGACACAGCACATTCCTAGATAATTATTTTTTAAAAAGAAGTCATTTACATAAGGTTTCCTCACCAAGAAAATATTAAGCACACCTCCAAGTTAGTTTGCCACTCTCATATAGTGCCTGGTTGCTATGGGTTACCACCTTCCCAGATGCATTTATCTCTGGAGGAAGAATGTAAGATACCAATGAAGGGATCTATCACTGACTACACTCACTATAGTGTATACTGACTATAAAAGAATAATAAATGCAAATAGATTCCAGTTTAAAGTCATTTTTTAAGCCATAGCAAGGGTTCTTAACTTGTATTCCATTTCTTTTTCTTTTTTAATTTCTTTTTTCCTTTTGAGGGCAAAGTTTTGCTATTGCAATTGTAGCTGTTCTATCAGAAACAATTTTGTGGAATCTTTAAAATAACTCATCAAGCCACCATAATTCTTGTCTACCAAAGAAAAGACTGTTAGTTAAACATCAGGACTTTCAACATAAAATGAATTGCTCCAGAAAAAGAAAAGTTGACAGCACAGATTTAAAAACAAATTGGTACTAATATTGAATTGTCCTTTTGGGTCTATGGAAGGTGTGTTTGTGTGTGTGTGTGTGTGTAATCAATTACAAGGGAAGCAGAAGCATTCCATAGGAAGAAACACAGAGGAACTTAACACCTAGAATCTGTTCAACTTAAAAGAAAACTAAACAGGCTCTATAGCTGAAAAATAAGTAAATACATTACAGGATGCTCATCCACATACCAAAAGGCTTTACTTTGTAGCTCCCTAAATAACCACCACTAAAACGGCATTGAACTAGGAGCATATTTTCCCACCCACATCATGTAAGTTGACATATTTGTGTTTTTATCTGGTCTTTATGAAGATTTTTAAATGTCAGCAGAGAATTTTAAAAGTTAGAAAAGCTTTTGTTTGTTTCAAAAGCATTTGAAGTCCATGTCTCAGAAGTAAACACTGTTAACATTCATTGTACTTGTATTCAGTGACTAAAAGTGGTTATAAAGATTCCAAATTCTTGACACATATTTCCACATTGTCCTTTAGAAAGGCTCTACTTTTCATACCACCGGTGTATCAAACTCTCCACGTCACTGAACCCTTTTATTTTACCAAAATCGTTTGATCTAATTGAGAGGTCACGATTTTCTATAAAAAGCCAGATAGTGAATATTTTTGGCTTTGTAAGCCATAAGTCGTTTTTGAGACAAGGTCTCCTTCTGTCTCCCAGGCTGAAGTACAGTGGTAAGATCGTGGTTCACTGAAGCCTCAACCTCCCTGGCTCAAGTGATACTCCCACCTCCCAAGTAGCTGGTACAACAGGCCCAAGCCACCATGCCTGGCTAAGTTTTTATTTTTATTTTTTGTAGAGATGTGGTTTCACCATGTTGCCCAGGCTAGTCTTGAACTCCTGAGCTCAAGCAATCTGCCCACCTTGGCCTCTGAAAGTGCTGGGATTACAGGCATGAGCCACTGCACCTGATCGCCATCCAGTTTTTATTGCAAGTACTCAACTCTTGTCACTGCACATTGAAAGCAGCTATAGACCACAAGTAAACAAGCGGGTACACTTATTCCAATAAACTGTGTTTTAATAAAACTTTATTTACAAAAACAGGAAGCTGGCCACATTGGGTCCATGGGCTATAGGTTGCCAAAACCTCTCAGAATTACGTGGTCTTACAATTTTAAAAATGAAGATTTTCACATTCTTAGAAATCTACAAAGAATCATGTGTGTGTGTGTTTGTGTCTGCATGTGTGTGTGTGCATGTGTGTGTTCTTATGGTAAAACCTACAAACAAATTCATTCATCATAAGTGAGCAAAAAAGGAAAGGGCAACTTAAAACTGACAGTGCAGAGACTCTCTAACTTCCGAAAATTAATCCCCATTACCATAGCTAAAACTCATATAGCACTTTACAACTTATAGAGCACATTCTCATTTATTATCTCATTTGATCTTCCAACACTATGAGGTGGCTATGATTAGCCCAACTTTACAGATGGGGAAACTAAGGCTCAGTGTATTAGCTGTGAGATTGAAGCCCAGATATGACTTTGTTACCACAACTTCTGTTTAAAGTATACACCAAACAGAAAAGTCAGTACCAAAAACTCTCCTGATAGTGCAAACCCAGAGAGGCAAAATTACAGACATATCTTTCCTCTGCTTTTCAGGTAAATTGCTTGTTTTCTCTTCAAGACCTGAAGATTTTGTCAGCAGAAATGGGTGGTAATTAGTAAGATAAGAGATTGATCTTGTATTCTAGTCTGCTAATGTTTGTTTTGTGCCAGAATTGTCCCTGTGGCACTGAGCCAAAAAGAATGAAACAGCTATAAATGTCTAGGCAGAGGCCTGAAAAATAAATTACAAGAAAGAAAATATATAATTAGGAAACCTGTGAACTAAATTTGAAGATATTCACAAGCTCTGTGAGTTTTTGCAGTAGTGAAGAGAGATTCAGATACCAAAGAGCAAAGGAGAAAATTGCACTCTTTTTCCTTGAAAGAAAGACACAAGGAAGAGTGCTAAAGCATATTGAAAGGAAGAGGTTGGTAATTTTTCGTTAACTATAGAGGCAACGTCAACCAGTGACCACAAAGAACATTCTGCTGACCTTGACCATTTTTCCTCTCGTCTATGTGCTGAGCTCTATGCATAGCCCTCAGGCAGACATAAAGCAGAGTCAGGCATAGCTCTGGAACTCCAGTGCATGTTCTCTGAGACTTACATCAGTCTGCACCTTTGCCAATAAAGGACTCTTCCATTCACATTAGTTAAGAGCCAGGCTGGTCAATGGCCACATATTGCCCAGTTACTCCCTGTTGTTCTTCAGCACTTGAGGCAGAGTTTTAGCAAGGCCCTCACAAATCTTTCTTCCCACGTTTTCCAGCTTTCTATACAACAGCTACAGGGGTATCCTGATGTTGTCTCCTCTTTGAATGCACTAGGCAAGTGAGATTGCACTGCAAACAGCTGGCTGCTGTGAGGCCTTGGTGCCAGCTCGGATGCATGCAGATGGCTGGGTTTTCCAAGTACCTGCATGTTATGGGCAGTTTGCAAAGTCAGCACTGTGTTTTGGAAAAAGAACAAGTCCAGAGACAGCCAAGCCCATTTACTAGAACACAGTAGTGAGCTGCTAAAATTTTCTTTGGAAACACAGCCCTGAAAATGTTCACAGAATGCTGCTAACCTCCGCGACTTGCAGTCCAGTAATGAGTTGATCCAAAAAATGGGTATAGCTGAATTGGAAGGAGAAGGGCAGGTCGTAAGAAAGTTGGCAATCAATTCCAAGGTGGTAAGCAGCAATTCCTGGAGTGGGTTATAGTTCCAGCCTCTGCTATTAAGTTATGTTACCTCAGCAAGTAAGTTCAGCTCTCGGGACTGCATCTTCTCCATTATAAATAAGGGAAACACAATGTATTCTATGATGTTTGTGCAAAGATGAAAGGAGAATGAGTTTTCTAAACTGTGAAATGCTATCCAAATGTCAGGACCTGTTACATACTTATAGATCTTCCTCTATTATGAATCACTAGGGATGCCATAAATTATTCTTGTGCAAGTTTATCAATACCACCTCAGAGATATACTGAACATCAACTGGCACTTCAATAGCATCAGTGTAAACACCTGGCCCACAGCCAGTCACCATAGCGTGGAATTAGGAGGGAAAAGAGAGTATGTCTGTGGTTTTGGAATGTTTCCTTGTACTCAAAAGAAGAGCCGAAATTTCAAGATTTGATGAAAAATACAAAATAGAATCAATCACCCTGCCCAAGTTTGTATATCCTTCACATAAAGTATTTTATTACCACCATTTTATAGTCACCTTACTGGGCCTAGAATAACTGATGCTAGATTAAGGAAACTATTTGTGTGGGAAGTAATCTAAAAATATAGTATTTTTCCTCTTAACTGTAATTATACCCTGTATTGTACATAGAATATCCTGTCTGAGGTTGGAATGATTAATTTTATGTGTTAATTTGGATACATATATATGTGTGTGTGTGTGTGTGTGTGTGTAGTGTGTTTTGGAAAAAGATATATTTAATATTATATATATATAAAGAGATATTTCATTTCACATATATATAGACACACACACACACATATATATATATACCTCCTATTGGTCTGTTTCTCTGGAGAACCTTGACAAATAGAGAGGTCGAGTTCCATTACTTAAACAAAAATAAAAAGAAGGAGAAAATGAAAAAAAAAAAAAGAGGCACCTTCCTTTAAGATAGCTCCCCTTAAATTTTTATTTAAATGGTAGAGGCTGTATTATTTCCTTTAAAATACTGTGTCTTAAGTGTACAAGTTTATAAATAATTTAAAAGGTACTTTATTTAAGCAAGCACTTAATAAATTAAAACAAAAGCTGTGATAAGAAGTAGATTACATGGGACACATTTTGACAAGTATTGGATTGTAAATTTGTGGCAGACAAGGTTCCTTGTACCATATTTAGTTCAATCTCTGATCTGTCAGACTGAACCATATGAAATTGCTGATATTTGAATGTGTCTGACTTATTTAAAAGGAGCATTTTCATTTGGTTCCATCTAATAGGAATATATTACATTTTCTACATAATAGTCAAGAAAGAGCATTTTTAGATACTTCCCACGAATAGTCTCCTTGACCTAGCATCAGTTATTCTAGGCCCAGTAAGGTGACTATAATATGGTGGTAATAAAATACTTTATGTGAAGGATATACAAACTTGGGCAGGGTGATTGATTCTATTTTGTATTTTTCATCAAATCTTGAAATTTCAGCTCTTTTTTTGAGTACAAGGAATATTATGTATATATGTGTGTCTGTGTGTGTGTGTATATATATATAGAGAGAGAGAGAGAGAGAAAGAGAGAGATTTCATTAATTGGTTAATCTATTATGGAGGCTGGTAAGTCCAGAATCTGCAAGGGACATCCTGCTGGAGTCCCAGGGAGGAGCTAATATTGCAGTTCAAGCCCAAAGGCCATCTGCTCTAGAATTCCCTCCTGTTTGGGAGAAGTCAGTCTTTTGTTCTGCTCTAGTCTTCACTGCTTGGGTAAGGCCCACCCACATTACGGAAGGTCAACTGCTTTACTCAAAGTCCCACTAATTTAAATGTTGATCTTACTCAAAGGCACCCTCACAGAAACATCCAGAGTAGTGTTTGACCAAACATATGGGCATGGTGGCCCAGCCAAATTGACACGTAAAATTAATCATTCCAACCTCAGACAGAATATTCTATGTACAATACAGGGTATAATTACAGTTAAAAGGAAAAATACTATATTTTCTAGTAGCATTAAATTTATATTCTATATGTACTTTATCATAATAAAATTGTGGCTGTTTTTCCAATGAATCTTTAAAACAGAAGTTGCTTGCTTCACACCCTTAAGAAGTATGGCAGGCAGACAGCAGGCAGAATGGTCTCCCTTTTGGGTAATATTTCTGAAGGAGGCTCCATTCCACCTCCTCAAAAGCTAGATGTGACATGTTTACCTTCAACATTCGAATTCAGCTTTGAGAACTGTATCAAACATCTTGAGATAATTTGTCTTACATAACCAAGCTTGGAAACCACCAATACACTGAAAAAATCACACAGCCTCTTCCTGTCAAAAACCAATAGAGATTTTGCTCTGTTGAGCTACATATAAAAGAAGGAGAAAATGACCCAGAGCCAGGAAACACGGAATTATTTTTAAACCTATTGATCAACTTTCCCCACGAACCTCTAAACTCATTCATTTAGATTCCATCTGCTTAACTGATCTTTACAGGGCCTATTGAGAGATGAGTAATAACAGTAACTAGGAAAAAAGTCACTTTGAAGTTCACCCGCCCTCACCCAGGAGCTCACAGTGCTTCAGAGGCTCTGGGGTGCAGGCTCTGAGAGCAGCTGCAAAGCCCTCTGGGAGTAGGGAGCAGGGCAGAGATAAAGGCAAAATTAACCTTCTAGCAATTTCCCACTTTGAGGACTTAAGTCAGCGTTTAATCTTGTTGGGACGTGGTTTTTCCTGTTGGCTTTTTAAAATTAAATTTATCAAATACAATTCACCTAATCTTATATGTAGTATTCTTATTAGGGTATTACCATGTAAAATATATTATCATTACAGGACTATTACAAAGGCTAAAGCTCAGAAAAATAGAGCAATTATCATCACTCATAGATCCATGGAGAGTAGTATGGCATAATGGAGAAAGAAGTATAATAAATTTGATTTCAAAAACCATATCCACCTTCTTCGCAGTCAGGCATTTCTTACGGTTTCTGCCCCAATCTCACTGGCCTTTCACCCATCTCTCTGGGGAAGGAGGAGAGTTATACAGGGTGAACCTTATCCCCTCTCTGCATCCGGAAGACTGACTCAGCAGGTGCACATGAGGCCCAAGAGAGAACAGCATCCCAAGTATTTTACCCATCAAGAACTTTGTGATATTATATGTATCATGCTGATATGTTGTATTTAAAAATTAACCTGATATAGTCTTATCCTCAGTCTTGCATTTTATTCTTCCAATAAATAACAAGCCCTTTTTCTCCATATCTATTTCTTATGCTTCCTTTGTTTCCTTGATAATGATTTCCACAAAGCTGAGCACATAGAAGGACCAAATGAATATGAAATAATCTACTTTTTTTTTTAATTTCTGGGGTAGGTAGATTGAAGTGAAAGAGGAAAAGGTGGATGTTTAATTCAATGTGTTATTATGGTTTTTGTTTGGTTGACTGGTTTGGGGTTTTTTTGGAATTGTTTTTAGAGGTGGGGGTCTCACTCTGTCACCCAGGCTGGAGTGCAGTAGCACAGTCACAGCTCACTGCAGCTTGACTTCCTGAGCTCAAGCAATCCTTTCACCCCAGCCTCCTAGGTAGCTGGGACTACAGGTACAAGACACCATGCCTAATTTTTTATTTTTTATGTTTAGTAGAGACAAGGTCTTGCTATGCTGCCCAGGCTGGTTTCAAGCTCCTGGGTTCAAGTGAACCTCCTGCCTCAGCCTCCCAAGATGTTGGGTGGTTTTACTAAAGTGGAAAAAACAATGAAGCATACTGCCTGTTTTTTATTGAATATTTCACTATGGATCTCAGGCATTATAATATTCTAGGGTTGTGAAAATAAGACCCACTCCACAGGTCAGGGAAAAAAGGGTGGCAACTGAGAATTTCACAGGTATGGCTACAGGTTTAAGATATGCTCCACATCCCCTTTCTCTTTCTGTGTGCTTCCCTGGAGCGCTCTAACTAGCCCCTGACCCATCTCTCCCACAATGAACCTCAAAGCCTTCTATCCCCAGTCCTGGGCCATAGCCAAGTGAATAGGGAAGATCCTTGATTTAAACCTGGCAATCAGACTTGAAACTGGAATGGTCTCTCTGTGTGGCTGCAGCAATAATTAACTCTGGGACCAACATTCCACAATGCAGTAGATATTCCACCAGGTGTATTAGTGAGCAAAGAAAGCTGGTCCCAAAGAGAATGAAGCTATTAGACAGAAAGGAGAAAAGGAGAGAGATGGTGAAAATCCCAGTGTCTAGGCTCAGCTCCTTTCTGAGGTCTGCCTACCTTCCTGCCTTTGGGCCTATGATTCATTCGTGCATTCTTACAAATAAGTTATTTTTTGTTCAGCCAGTGTGAATTGATTTCCGTTTATTACAACCAAGAGTCCAAGTTCATACAATGGGGATCTATCTATTCTGGAAGGCAAAGGGGAAAAGAAGAAGAAAACATAACCTGGTGCCTTTTTAGACAGATAAATTTATAATAAAAATTATTTCTTTTCAGTGGAGGCTCTTGAGCCAACTCAGGCATCTGGTATTTCAGTTAACCACATACACAACCCATCATTATCATCCTTCTGGCTTCTTAAAGCTGAAATACAGTAACCCTGAAGTGTGAATAAATTCTATACAGCATGTTCTTTTTCCTTTAGCCTAGTAGATGCACAGTTGCCCTCTGAGACTGTGCTATTTTTTACAGGCCATAAAAGAATATTCATTACTGTTGGTGGGATCACATATACTCTTGGGGGGAGCCACCCATCATGAATATGTAAGAGGAAACAAGCATAGAAAAGGTCACCCTCCCATGCTTGCCTACTTTTAAACTTTATTTTTATTCTCATTATCTTTGTTACTCTTCTCATACATGCCGACAATTCTTATTAGTCCATCATCTATTTCTATACCTTTAATAAATGGTTCATTTCCATGTTTCTACCATCATCATGGTTCTTCCTTACTGTTCCCACAGTATATATGCTTCTATGATATTGTATTCTAAAACACACAAGTTAGTATGTATTTTTAATTCTCTTATCTCTCCCACCAGGCTGGAAGCTACTTACTGGAAAATACTGTGCCTTAATTGCTATAATCTTACTATCTCATACATTGACTAGAAATGAATTTTTGATGAATGGACAAGTGTATGAGTGAGTGAATGAATAAATGGCTTTGCTCCATCTAACATTTCTGATAGTTCAGTCCTATATTTTAAATGTGTTCTCCGTTTCTTTTTATCAGAATAAGTGACTAGCATGCCCTCTGACTGAGCTTCTATAATTATATCCTTTTTCATTTAACATCCTATACTTATCAAGTTTTCTTAAGAGAGTATGATGATTTTTTGATGTGTCAATCTGGCCAGGCTATAGTCCCAGTCATTCAATTAAACATTAATCTAGTTGTTGCTGTGAAGGTATTTTGTAGTTGTGATTAAAGGCTATAATCAGTTGACTTTAACAGAGATTTTCCTAGATGATCTGGGTGGGATTGATTCAATCTTCTGAAAGTCGTTAAGAGCAGGACTGAGAAAAAGGAGAGATTCCCACTGTGGGTAGCAGCTTCAGCCCAAGCATGAGAGTTCTAGCTTTCCTTCTGGACACCCTGACCTACGGATTTCAGAATTGACTACCCAGACCCATGACTGTATAATGAATGGAGCACAGCAGCCAATACAAGGCTTGATTCTATGGATAGCCAACTGTTAATCTGTGTATCAGTAAGGGTTTACCCACAGAAAGCAGAACCAGTAGTAGACACAGATTAAGAGATTTATTGCAAGAAGGCTAGAACACTCAGTTGTTGCTGTAGCTGAACTTTCAAGGGGTATTTTATTCACTTTACATTTCACATCTATTATCATTTTTGTGGCACATAACTATTGTTAATGCTATTTACCGGCTTTCTCATTTTATATCCATCTTGTAAACTTGATTTGAACGTTGTGCTTCAATCTCATCCCCTGGCTGATTTATTCCAAGTAGCTGGCTTCATATATCAGACATTGGTTGTTGTGGGCTCCATCCTTTTTTCTCAAGATATAAATTCTTCCCTCAAACTGTCATTCTTACAATACAGAAAGATGTATGTCCTTAAATAATTTTTCCATTCCACATATCTTTTGAGGAGGATATGCATTCACAATTTATTTTTATGAACATCTTCCAGTTCAGATTCCACACAAGAGAAATCTCACCTACGTACAGCTCTCCTTTCCTCCTTCATCAACAATGGGTTTCCACTTTGCGTCTGGCTTCATTGTTGGAACTAAAATTACATCAAGTTTCTCTTCTGTATTAGGCCATTCTTGCATTGCTATAAAGAAATACCTGAGGCTGGCTGGGCGTGGTGGCTCACGCCTGTAATCCCAGCACTTAGGGAGGCTGAGGCGGGTGGATCATGAGGTCAGGAGATCGAGACTATCCTGGCTAACATGGTGAAACCCCATCTCTACTTTAAAAAAAAAAAAAAAATACAAAAATTAGCCACGCTTGGTGGCAGGCGCCTGTAGTCACAGCTACTTGGGAGGCTGAGGCAGGAGAATGGTGTGAACCTAGGAGGCGGAGCTTGCAGTGAAGTGAGATTGCACCACTGCACTCCAGCCTGGGCAACAGAGTGAGACTCCATCTAAAAAAAAAGAAGAAAAGAAAAAGAAATACCTGAGGCTGAGTAATTTAAAATGAAAAGAGGTTTAATTGGCTCATGGTTCTGCAGACAGTTCAAGAAGCAGGGTGCCAGCATCCACTTCTGGTGAGGGCCTCAAGAATCTTACAATCGTGGTAGAAGGTAAAGGGGGAGCAGGCACATCACACGGTGAGGGGGAATGGCAGGAAATTGCCACACACTTATAAACAAGCAGATTTCATGAGAACTCACTATCATGAGTTTAGCACCAAGCCATGAGGGATCTGCTCCCATGACCAACCACCTCCCACCGGGCCCCACCTCCAACATTGGGGATTACAATTCAACATGAGATTTGGGCAGGAACAAATATCCAAACCACGTCATCTTCTTTCCAGCCACGTAAACTGCACTGTTAGCCTTCCACACTTTATTCTTTTTTTCCCTTACAGTCTAGAAAAGCCACATACTTTATTATTTTTGTGTGATATGTGCCTACTGTAACTTGAACATATATATTTTTTCTTAAGAACATGTTTTATCCACTCCCATCTTCCCATGTCCTATGTAAAAGCCTACTTTTCTTATTATATTTCCCCTCTCTCTTCCTTCGTTCCCTTTTGCTGCCTCTTCTAATAGTTCCAATTTGCACTTATTGTGCAGATCCAGCTTGCCTACTTGGCTTAGCTTTAAAAATGTTGATCAAGTAACCATTATATGGCAGATAGAACACAGAGGTAGATAAAAAGTGTCTTGTTATTTAAAGAGCTAAAAGTAAGGCAAGGCCTAGGAACAACTAAATTACAAAGCATGCTTTTAGTTCTGGCTTCAGCTAATACAGTAGCATCTTGCTTTTAGTGCTAACCAGTTCTAAGTATCTCGCATGTTGCATTTATTAGAGAAAAGATCTTTTTAAAATGTCATTCTCCTGCTTAAAATTCTTCAGTGAATCTTCGGTCTGAAGGATGGAATTCAAACTACTTAGGAGGTCATTCATGATCTGGTCTTCGACTGCTACTTATGCCTCATCTTACATCATACTTCCATTGGCCTATATCTCTGTGTATACATGTGCATACCTGTGCATGCATGTTCAGGTACAGGTGGGCAGTGGGGTGGGTGAGCTAGGCCAGAAGGCTTAAAGGAAAATAAAATCTGAAAGCCTAGGGGGAGAGATAGAAAACATGACAGAATTTGGAAATGGGTGCAGGTGGTTGCTGAAATCAAGTATGAGCCAGATTTTGGAGACAGAGTGAAGGCAAGTGGGTCAGAATCAAAGTGTAGAGTGCTAGTGGAAGCCCTGAACTCTGTCAGCTAGCCTTTGCAGCTTGTGTTCACAGTTGTCTTCATTTAAAAAGGCTAGAATAAGGTGAAGGCTGGTGCATGACCTTCTCTTGTAATCCATCTCTGGACAGTGGGTCTCAAGGCCATTCTGGATTTATCAGATGGTATACACCAGCATGGCCAAGGAATTGTCCAGGTGAGGGGCAGGCTGAGGCCCATACCTTCCCCTTGAATCAGGTGTTGGAAAGGATTGTTGTCCTCTGGGATGGTGAAATCCACTCCTATATACTCTGTGTCTGCCTAAGGCTCTGAGGACTAGGCTCAGAGTGGATGTAGAGGCAGAATTTCTGAGGGGCAGAAGTGATGGGGAGCAGTGAAAGCCACGGTGAGTCCACAAGCACAGGATATTAGAAATAGAATGCCATCCTTTTTGTTTGCTTTTTAAAAATAGCTCAAAAGAGTAGTCCCCAGATCCTTTTATGGGAAAGATTCTGTATTCGTACTTGGAAATTAAGGTTTCTTCCATTCAGACTGCTTTCCTGATGACCAGGTCTATAAGAATTAGCATCAAATTGCCTCTTGACATAAAAAGGGTATCTTGCAAATCTTCAAAAAAGGGTATCTTGCAAATCTTCTTGAGTAACTGACAGTTTTTACAGGTACCTGCCAGATATTGAAGCTGTAGTATTTGGAGGTGCAATAAAAAATAGGGAAAGAAGCTGTAGGATTTTCTGTATTGAAGAGGTTTTAAATCATTATATGTTAGGTTTAACAGTGTTGAGATACATGGAAAGGCAGGTTACATGTAGAAGGGGCCAGGATTCCACCAACATGTTACATTGTACCATCAGCAAGAAGATGAGGATCCCAGGATGGATGATTCTGGACACACAATATTTTGAACTGTGCCTTCCAGATCCATCATATAAATTGATACCTGGAATCAGAGTTCAAGCATTAATTGTAGAGGGAGGAATTTCCCTAATGAAGAGTACAAAAACTCTGTAACTATTATGTGCTCCTCTGTGTTCTGCTATCTTAGTAAGGGCAGACCCGTTGTAGTTGTGGGATGGAGGCAGGTTCATGGTGAAATCCATCATAATGGCAATCTATCAGTCCTTGTGGATTAGGAGCAAATCTACTCTCCACTTTGAGATTTTGGATGTATCTGGTCCATGCACATTTGTTCCAATGACTGGTGTGTGTGTAGGAATGGGTCTTATCATGAATAGGGCCACCAAAAGTCCCTATAATCATGTTCAGGGTCTTGAATTGGCTATTAAAGGTCAATCAATGGTAATATGGCAATAAGGCAGAGCTGTACTATTTGAGTTACCTGCCCATACAAACAAATAACTAAGTGACAAATAATTCATAGACAAGATCCTCCCATCTCTGTATTTAATATCTTTGGGGGGCCATTCTTGGGTAAGTCTGAATTTCAGCAAGTTCTCAGCATCTTCTGGCTGCTGGGAAATCAACCTGATTTCCTCTAAAAACAAAAATCTGCTATAAAAGCCAATACACACACAAAGGGAACAGAATAGAGATCCCAGAAGTAAATCCATGCATTTATAGTCAACTGATTTCAACAGACACCAAGAAAATACAATGGGAAAAAGGACAGTCTCTTCAATAAACAGTATTGGGAAAACTAGATATCCACAGGTAGGAAAATGAAAGTAGACCCTCATTTCTCATCATATACAAAAATCAGCTTAAAATAGATTAAAGACTTAAACACAAGAACTGAAACCATGAAGCTACTAGAAGAAAATACAGGGGAAATAACATTGGTTTGGGCTATAACCCCAAAAGCACAGACAACAAAAGCAAAAGTAGACAAATGGGATTACATCAAACTGAAAAGCTTCTGCACAGCAAAGGAAATAATCAACAGAGTGAAGAGACAGTCTACAGAATTAAAGAAAGTATTTGCAAACCATACATCTGATAAGGGATTAATACGGAAATATATAAGAAGAAAACAACCCAATTTAAAACCCAATTTTAAAATGTGCAAAAGACCCAAACAGATATTTCTCAAAAGAAGACATACAAATAGCCAATAAGTATGTGAAAAAACTGCTCAACATCACTAATCATCAGGGAAATGCAAATCTAAACCACAATGAGACATTATCTCACTTCTGTTAGAATGGCTATTAAAAGAAAGACAAAGATAACAAGTGTTGGTGAGGATGTGGAGAAAAGGGAACACTTGTACACTGTTGGTGGGAATGTAAATTAGAACAGCCATTACAGAAAACAATATGGAGGTTCCTGAAAATATTAAAAATAGAACTACCATAAGATCCAGCAATCCCACTACTGGGTACACATCCAAAGCAAATGAATGAAATCAGTATGCTGAAAAGACAGCTGCACTCCCATGTTTACTGTAGCACTATCACAATAACCAAAATATGGAATCAACCTAAGTGTCCATCAACAGATGAATGGATAATGAAAATGTGGTATATATATACATATATAGAATACTACTGCACCATAATAAAGAACAAAATCCTGTCATTTTCAACAACATGGATGAACCTGGAGGACATTATAGTACATGAACTAAGCCAGACACAGAAAGACAAACACTGCATGATCTCACTCATATGTGGAATCTGAAAAAGTTGGTCTCATGGAAGTGGACAGCAGAATGGTGGTTATGAGAGGCCAGGGTACTTAGGGAGAGGGGGAATGGGGAGATGTTGGTGAAGGGATATTTAATTACAGTTAGATAGTAGGAATAAGTTCAAGAGAGAAAAAAAAAAAAGCATGGTGACGATGAATGATGATATATTGGATTCTTGAAAAAAAAGCAGAGGTAGTAGTATGTGAAGTAATGCATTTGTTAATTACCTAGATTTAACTATTCCTCAATGTATATGTACTTCAGTACATGATGTTGCACACAATAAATATATGATTTTAAAGTCTGCTTAATGGCAGATTTGGCAGCTGCTAAATGAATTCAAAGACATAAGTTACATCTTTGATCTTTCATAGTTTGAGATTTCTGACACTCCCTGATATTCTGGTTTATAAGAAAATGCAGTTGACTATTCAGGTGTCAGAGAGTGGATGTAAAGCTCCATGCTGGAGGACTGAAGCCCTTCTGGCCCAGCTTAGTCAAGCCACCTGTCTGCTCCATGCTCTGTTGGTATCCTGGAATAGTCATATTTGATAGACCTCTCCTAGGTAGTGTTTCCAACCTTTGGGAAAGTTAACATAACCTGGAACTACTTGCTTTGGGGACAAAAATGTTGCCACTGCATTGTTGGCAGCATGAATTTCAATCAAAACAATCAAGGTAAGACAAGATCAGGCAAAAATTGTATATGACTTAGGAACAGAAGCTCATTTTTCTCTCATGTACCAGTCTGGGGTGAGTGTTTCAGGTTGGCTGTCAGCTCTACTTCATGTGTTCTTTCAGAGCCCTGGGCTAACAGTGGTTCTGCCAGCTTCAACATGTGGCTTCCAAAGCCGCCCTGGTCAGCTAGCAGGAAGGGCGCAGAGAGGCCACGGAGAAGCCTGTTCACTATTCTAAGAGCCCCAGCCCAGAAGCAGTAAACATCACTGCTACTTTTTATTAGTGAAAACTCAGTCTCATGAACCACAACTAACTGTAAGAGGCGTGGGAAATTTAACTCCTGTCTAGGTAGACATGTGCCCAGCACGCTCTATTACTAGGGAAAAATGGATGAAAAGGTTTGGTGGGCAGATAGGCTAGCAGTTTCTATCTTAGAACAAATACAGGTCAGAAATCCAAATATTTATTGATGTCTCTCAGGGAAAATCAGATCATTTAGCAGAGGATCTCAATCAGAGTCTGACCTATTAGAATCATCTGGGAAGTTCTTCCTAACCATGTATGCACAAATCCTACCGGATACAATGACAGACCCTATGTTTTTCTTGAGAGTTTAAGTAAGGACGGATATATGTATTAGGATGTGTATTTGGACAGTATTCACCAGGGTATTGTGAACCAAATACATGCCTTCAAGTTGTCAGTCTGTGAAACCCGGATGAACTGGTTTTAGAGAGACAACTTCATGACTCAAGTTTTCTAAGGAGCAGATTTAAGAGATGCGAGTCTAGTTCAAAGAATCCCAGACAGTGACAACACTGAGGCCACATTAGACGTGGTGTCAAACAAAGATCAGTGAGGGAGGTGCCAAAGCTTTCCAGATTACCCAGCAGTGGGGACCTGGAAGCAGCACCCACGCCATGGAGGAGATCAGGTTGGTAGCAAGCTGGGTCCACTTAACCAGGGCCATTGCATCAGAAAATACACTTAGACATGGGAAACCATACTCCCTTAATTCACTAGTTCTTAACTCTGGCCGCACATGAGAATCCTCCAAAGAGCTCTCAAATTTGCCACTGCCCAAACTGCATGCCAGAGCAAATGAATCAGAATCTCAGGGAGAAGATGTAAGCTCAGGAATCTCCAGTTTATTAAATTTTCTCAGGTGTTTCTGAGGCACAATAAGGACTTAAAACTGTTGCCTTAGTTTCTAACCTTAGGAGCAGAAACACATACCATTCTGTCTCCTTACTTGACCTCTACAGCCTCTGTGGCCATCAGCAGAGCTATCTGCTGCTGTGTGCCTAAGTCTGTGTTCTCAACCAGGCCTGTGTTTCCCAGGGGCAGGGCATAAAAGACGGTGGTAGCAGCTCCATCCAAGTGGGTGATAGAAAGCCCAATCTCTTAGGAGGATTGTGATACCACCTGAGGAACCAGGCAAGGGTGGTCACCTGTCATGTTAGTAACTAAAGGGAAATGAGTTCACCTGGAAGAGGTCAGGGCCTGAAGAGAAAGCTAGGTCAGCAGCAGCATAGGAAAGGAGAGTCAGGAAGTGTTGATGATCCAAGAGACACCCCAGGGGCGGACGTCTATCTTAGGGGATACAAAGTTAGGAATTTAAATCTGGAAGATAAGAGCAATCAGTAAACCACAAGGGTCTGGATCAAACAGAAGTGAGTTGGGACAGGGTTGGCCAGGGTTCCACATGATTTTCTTTAATGCCATCCAACTTATATGGTTTATATCAACGGTCCCCAACCTTTTTGGCACCAGGGGCCAGTTTCGTGGAAGACGATTTTTCCATGGACCAGGGCATGGGAGGAATGGTTTCAGGATGATTCAAGTGCATCATAGTTATTGTGCACTTTATTTCTATTATCATAGTATTATAATATATAATGAAATAGTTATTCAACTCACCATGATGTAGAATCAATGAGAGCCCTGGGTTTGTTTTCCTGCAACTAGACGGTCCCATCTGGAGGTGATGGGAGACAGTGACACCCAAAGTGTGTTGCTTATGTCCAGTCTACTCCCTAATCCCATTCTGGTTGCTGTCAGTGCAGAAAACTCTGCTTCACAAAGGATGTTGGAAATGGAAGCAGGCTTTCCAGTACTTTTGTGGCAATCTCAGGATGTTCCACCTTGACTTGAATTCAGAATGTACAGAGATTTGAAGCTGTCTCAAACATACTTTTAAGGCCACCAGATGCAGCTGCACAACTGAAATACATCAACTCACTTGCACTATAAAGCCTGCCACCAGCTTGTCACTTGCAACTCACTGATACGGTTTTGATACCAGTTTGCAAGCACTTGATTTATGATGGTCTCTGTGCAGTCAAACCTCTCTGCTAATGTTAATCTGTATTTGCAGCCACTCCCCAGTGCTAGCATCAACACGTCAGCTCCATCTCAGATCATCAGGCATTAGATTGTCATAAGGAGCTCACGACCTAGATCCTTCACATGCAGTACACAGTAGGGTTTGTGCTCCTATAGGAATCTAATGCTGCCACTGATGTGACAGGAGGTGGAGCTCAGGTGGTCATGTGAGTGAGGATTAGCTGTAAATACAGATGAAAATTCATTCATTCACCCACTGCTCATCTCCTACTGTGTGGCCTGGTTCCTAACAGGCCATAGACCAATACCGGTCCATGGCCTGGGGGTTGGGGGACCCCTGGTTTATATTACAG
Organism: Chlorocebus sabaeus; assembly: GCF_047675955.1. Classification (NCBI taxonomy): domain Eukaryota; kingdom Metazoa; phylum Chordata; class Mammalia; order Primates; family Cercopithecidae; genus Chlorocebus; species Chlorocebus sabaeus. The sequence goes on from NC_132910.1 coordinate 33,179,593, forward strand.
ATGAATCAGTTTAATTCCAAGAACTGAAAATGAGGTTGACAGTTATACATTGAACTACCGGTGATGCCAGAAATGCAACCACAGGCATCTCAAGTCTCCCCAGGCTTATCTGAGCTGTTTTCTCCATGTGAAATGGTATTTCCTCTCCCCACCAAGTCACCCTCCACAGCACATCTTCCATATCCTTTGGGTAGTTTCTTTGCTGCAAATGTTACTTCCTTTACTGGACTGTGAGCCTCTTGCAGACAGCAATTTTGTCTTACACGTTTTTGTGTTCACAGGGCTTGGCACATGACAGCTGCTCATGAAGTATACGTGAATGAGTGCTGCAGAAACAAAATACATGTCCAATGTTCTGGGAAACAAAGGACAGAAAGCAGTTTGGAGAGTGGAGGAAGTCTCTGCCGCGGAGGTAACATGTGATAAGGGCCTGCTGAAGCGCTTCCTGGTAAAGTAGGAGGGAAAGGTAGAAGGAACAGCATGTTGAAAGACACAGAGCAGTAAGAGATCTCAGTTAATTCAAGTGGCGTCGCATTACCAGTATTATTGCTCCTCTTTCCCCTTTACTCTAAGCTCTTAAAGCTAGCTAAGTTTTTGGTATTTGTCTACCTCACTGTGGCAAGCTTTTTTTGCATAAAAGTATCCTCCCCCACAGGTGATTCAAGAAATTCAACTATTCTCCTTCTTTACCCCTAAAGTACATTTCATGACTGAATATTCTTGTTCAAATAATTTTCAGGTCATTTTTTATATCCTGCTTATCTTTGGCTGTTTCTTATGCCAGATACAATTATTTGTTCTTAAATGAAAAATATAGGCCTACAGATAACCTCATTCTCCCGCGCCAAGTCCTAAACTTATCTGTGAATAAATTTGTTTAAGTACTACATTTTCTTCCATCTAGATGATCCACTATTTTTCCAATCTCTCTAGAAGCTAGTGTTTTGGGAAACAAAACAGACGAATAGAAGGTTCTAAAAGTCCTGATCCAATTTCCCTTGATTCGCTCATGCATGCAATAAACATAAACAGAGTGTTGACAGCGTGCAAAGGAGGCCCTAGTAGGTTTACAGTTCTTTAGCATCTAAATTTTCAGCAAATGCTTCAAGGTCAGACTTAAATGCTTTATTAACACAGCTGTGAGCATTTCCACACATTCACTCAATTTTACAGGGGCTGCTCTTCTTTTCCAATGCACATTTTGCATAATATTGTATGGCAGCAACAGGGTTTTTTCCCATTGCCTCATTTTTGGAAGACAAATCTTCAGACTGAAAGTGCAAGAGATACCTTTATTACCTGGAAGTCCCAAAACTGTATTTACATGGTCCTTTCTTTTATCACACGAACAAATTCCTAACCATCCCTTGCAGCTGCAGCAGCAGCAGGGGTTCAAAACAGTCTGCCTGCTCTTTCACCAGTGTTTTTGCACTTTGTATTTTGTACCCTCCTATTTGTGTGCCCTACAGTCTTCAAATTAACCTAAATTGCACAATCATCAGATAGAAACTGTGCATTCACTTATTCATTCAGCAATCATTCATCTAGAGATTGCTTTGTATCCTCACTTTATTGTGTTATACCTTGGTTCCATTCATTCGTTTATTCATCATTCAACAGGCATTCATCAAAAACCTGCTCTGTTCCAGGGTCTGGTCTGGGTGTGCTGGGAAGACCAAAATAAGAGTATTGCCACTCCAGCTCTTCAAGAGTTAGCAGTATATAGGGTTCATCACAGTGTAATTTGTGAAGAGGGGCACTGCCCCAACTTCTCTCATTAGAAACAGATGAAACATCACAACAAATTTTCCCCAATTGGCTCTTTCTGGTCTGTTCTTCCCTTCACAAAACTGGAACAACTTTTCAAATCTTCCCCTCCTGTCCTCCCATAGACCTCACAGAAAGGTCTTCTTTCTGCCTCCTCCTTTTTCTCCTCTTCCCCACCCTCAGTAGAGGAAGCCACATTAGTGCCCCTCCAGCAGATGTACACGTAACCCTCACAGAAAAAAAACTGTACATTGGGCCTAAACACTATTACAATCATTTACCACATAAGAAAATAGATGCTGAAATTAAGATACTTCCTCCAAACTACACAAGTCCATGATGAAACCAGATCCAAGGTCTTGATCTTGATCTTTTTACTACACCATGGTGACTCAAACATGATTTCCCTTGATCAATCAATATTAGTTTGGGAAAACATATATAGTTATAAGTAGCTAATTTTCATAGAATCAACCTGATTTCAGTCTTTCTTATTCTCTGGAGTTGTGCTTATTCTTTCACATAAAGTATAGATATTTTTAAAATTCTGCTACAAATAGCAATAAAACATCAGGCCAAACTGGCAGGTTTTCCTGACCAGCTCATGAATTTACCTGGTATTCGCTGATCCCACTAGAAGGAGTTTGCAGACAAAAGGCAACTTTTTAAATGCTGAGGTAGCAAGTTTCGTTTTGAGGATGTTGAATGGGTTGTTCAATAAGTGAACTAGCTTCCTTTTTTATGAACGGAGGTCAAGATAAGAATCTACAGACACTCTAGCTCTCTCAATCCTTTAGATCCAGACATTGTTGAAAAGAACAACATTACAGAGATAAGGAGCATTGAAAACAGAACGAATTTCCTCTGCCAGCTGATTGGTGTCTGGAGGAACAAAAAGACCAAAATTTTACTTAATTCACTCTCACACTTTTCTAGAACTGGAAGTCTTGTGAGCACCGACTTTGGGTAGGTTATCAGAACATCCTAGCTAGTTAAGATTAGGATTCCCAGGCTCCCTGTTTATGAAACTGGACCACTGACCATCTGAGCATATACATTTTAAAACCAAGGTACCTAAAAGCTGTTTTTGGATGAAAGAGAGAGTAGAAATTTTGGTGCAAGGTAGTTCAGGAGAAAAGAAGAACATAGACGAGGAAGGAGTAGACAAGCATAATGGAGGGGAATGCTATGGCAAATATCTTTCCTCTTAGATTTGAAAACAGGTCTTGAGACCCACTGGGGAGGGTGGTAAGAACAGACACCAACAGTGCCGTGTTTATGAAGGAGTTTGTGAAACTCTGAGCACAAGCAGTGCTGGTTTGAGGCCTAAAGGCCCAAGTTCTTGATAGAGCTAGGGAGCAACGTGTTCTCCCATTTCATCACTGAAGCACAGCAGCACTTTGCAGGATTACAGAGCGCAGCCATGCAGTGGTGGTGCCCACCCACCCACCAGACCAACAGGGGAGCGGTATTTTCACAGAAAGGCAATGACAATGACAAAGGCCAAGGCAATGACAATCTTCCTTCAGGTAATTTTAGTTGGCAGATTTCCATGAGGAAACCTGAGAAGTAGATGTGAACAACTCTTGGAGACTTCCAGAAATACACGATGTGAGAAACATGGCCAAGAACAGAGTTGACTACTTCAGTAGGTAGGTGCTAGGAGTTAGCAATTATAGTATTCTTGATGTTTTTGTTACAGCCTGGTGAGACCTGGGACACTCAGGTAAAACACACTGGATAAAGCCAGAAATTCCATAGTTGATTATTTTACAATTTAACAGGAAGAATTCAACTCAAATAAAAGAAGAGTGAATGAAAGGAATAAATGTAGTCCTGCTTAATAGCACAGAGATTCTGGGTTCTGACCTTCCTCTCAATCGGGCTGCTTTAAGAAATTAAAGGTCACTCCTCAAAACTTCTTTGGACATATTTGTCCACCCCTTCTGCCTTTAAGTAAGATTAACCCAACTGTACCACACAAAACTGAAGCTGCATTTGTAAAAGCTCCAGGTAGACTACAGTCCAGCAGAAGTCACTTGATAGACCCGCACCATCTGCTTCCTTACCCTTGTTTAGTTCCATCCCTGGGACTCCCAGGCCCTTGGCACAGGCAGTAGACCAGAATCCCAGCCAGGATTCCTCAGATACTTTGACCTTGGAGCTAAATCCAATCAATCCAGTGCTTAATGAAAATAAACTTGAGGATAGATGTAGCACTCTGCTTCCTTCCCCAAGGAAATTCTTGAATGAGGCAAAGGATGAGGTGAAATTCCAGCCACCCTGCCTGAGCACAAGGTCAGTCCTGCTGGCCCCTAGAGTTTATGAAGAAGCCAGCTCCAAAGAAGAGGGAATGCAGTGTCCTGCTTTCTCCCAAGGGGTCTCTGAACAAAGAGGCAGCTTATCTGTAAGAAGTGATCCTGTAGAAGTTCTAGAATCACTGTTCAGTTAGGACAGAGACTCCCAGGCTGTCACTGATAATGGCCAGAGTATGCAAGGGGAGCTGATGGTCTTTCAAGAGCTGAGGGCAGATCCAGTCCAAGAGGTACTGGTAACCATTGAGGAGGTGCAGTTCAACCAAAACCCCCAAGAAAAAGGACCAGGAAGCCAACACACCCCACAGAACCCTCAGCAGACTTTGCCTTCCCCTTCCCTGAATGGAAGAGAGCATTCTAGAAGTGGAAATAGCTCATGCCAACAAGGGGCTCTGATCAAAAACATTCTTTATCTGGGTTCTATGAACCACAGTGGAGAATGGGGCAAAATTTATTATATTTGGCATAGAGCTTGCAACCTCACAGAGCTCTAGATTATAGTACTTATTTCTTACAGGCTATGAAAAGAAGTGATACACTATTTTGGAAAAAATTAGAAAGGTTCTACTAAAGCTAAGCATAAGTATCTATGCCCTATGACCCAGAAATTCCACTCCTGTACAAATGCCCAAGTGAAAGAGTGCTTGTGGCCACCAAAAAAAAAATACAAGAATAATCATAGCAGTGTTATTTACAATAGCCTCATGAGAAGCAACTAAAAAGTATACCAACAGTGGAATGGATTAATAATTGTGGTATGTTCTGGCAAAAGAATACTGAACAACCCTGGGAAGAAAAAGAACCATTGCTACATGCAATACCACGGAGACTCTCGCAGGCATAATGTTGGACAAAAGAAGTCAGAAGCAAAAAAGTAAATATGGTATGATTCCATTTATTTAAAGTTCAAAAACAGGCAAAACTAATCTGTGGTGATAGAGGTCTGAAAAGTGGTTGTCTTACTGGGAGCCATGAAGAAGTCTACCAAGGTACTTGGAAAGTTCTAGATCAGATATGGATGGTGAATACATGGGAATATACAAAATGTATTGAACTAGTATACTTAAGGCTGCATATTTTCTATATGTAGGTTATACTTTAAAGAAAAAAGAGATGTAAATGTTTTAAAATAAGATAATTATGAGTATACCTATAGACATATGAAACTGACTGGAAACCAAAGGAGAAAGCCAACTAAGTTTTTGAGAGCACTAGAGAGCCTAAGATGAAACGGACTGTGGCTGCTCAATGAGCAGGCTGGGAAAGTAGCTCCTCCCCTAGGAAGGGTATATTCTCCAGTGCCATCTTCACATGTGGCCGAGCAGAAGAACAATAAGAGCAAGCCCTCTCAGAGGAAGAACCAGTGGCCTGGGAAATTATCTCCTGGAAACAGAAGTGAGACCTAATCAAGGGTCATTGGCCTGCACAGATGTCAGGACTGTACAACCAGCAGCTGCTGTAAATGTCTACATTTCCCCTTTCTGATGGGAGTAATTCCACCATTTTATGTGGCATGTATGCAGGGTAGATAATTTGCCACGGAGAGGGTAGTTAGATCTGTCTCCATCTCAAGAGAAGTTACATCCAGAAATGATGTAGACACTCTCATAAGGTCCTCATCTTTGGGTTCAATGTCATGACTGGATAGCATGAGGTAGATATTATTAATATCTCCACTTTAAAAATGAAGAGATGGAGGCTCAGACAGGTTTAGTAATTTCACCCAGCATTACGGAGCTAATGAGCGCTAGAGGCAGCATTTTATACAGGCAATTTGGCTGCAGAGTCATCTAGTGGTTATAGAAGAACTGGAAATGTATCTGGTGCTTTAAATAATAATATCACCTATTATGTAACAATTAAATAGTAAAATTATTTAATAAATATTACATTTTATATAACAAATAATATTAATATTAATAAATATTACATAACTTATGTTCACCAGTAAATACATAACTAATAACCCCATTTGATGTGTGAAAGTACATCATCATGTTCCTTAGAAGCTTTAAAGATTTTTTAAAATACTTGAGAAATCTAGTTGAATCATTGAGGAAACGATCATAAAAAGAATTTTGCCCACCAAGATGAAGAGTGGCCCAGGATTAAGGCCAGAGGAAGAAAGCCAGATGCCCTGGGGTGGATAGGACTAGAAGTTTCACAGTCGATCACCCTCATTGCAGTCCTATGACTTCTTTCCCAGTACAACTCTGTAAAGGAAGGTGAGCACGTTCTCTGTCCTTCCTGAGTAAACCAAAGCACATTTTCCAAAGGGCATCCCTTGCAGCAACATGAGCAGAAGGTGCTGCATGGAAACACAATGAGGGCGTGCAAAACATTTGCAAACCTATAGGATGCTTCCTCTGAGACACCTGGCAACAGTGCTTGTAACAACTGAGTCCCAAATCACTTTAAGAGGTAACAAGAGGAGACCTCCCTCAAAACACCAGACCACCTTGATAACATTAGAGAGCCTCAAGATCTCTTCCTACTTGAACAATCTTGAGATTTCCAGCGTTAATGCACAATGACAAGCTCTGATTTAGCAAGGAGTGCCGCCTTTGTTAGACACCTCTGCTTGCTCTAGGTGCTGACTTTCGTGGCTCTCCGAAAGAAATGTAAAACAGTACTTTCCTTTTCATCCTTGTTCCACCTCTAGGATTGCATGGAAGAAAAGACTTTGCCAGGAACATCTTTGCAAAGAACACCAAGTGGAAACAGATTCCGCATCAAAAGGACATAGCACCTGTCTTTCCCATGGAGACAGGTGGATGCTTGCGGCAGGATTTGGGGAATCAGTAGGTCGCTGGCAAGGGCCCTCTGCAGTTCTTTCCACAGGCAACTGTGTTCAGGTGCTTTCATGGCAAGCTGCCAGCCCAAAGGGCTAATTAATTGAAGGGCTCTCTGTACTAGAGATATTGGCCATTTTGACATCTCAGTTGGACACTTGAGCTCATGAAGGTTCAGCTTCGGAAGAGCAGCTCTGCCTTTATCACGTCTGATCTCCCTAGTGGGAAAAGCTAAGTGCCCAGAGTTGCAATAATCATGTTAAGTACCAGGTTCCTTTGCCAGAAAAACAGTGCACTCTTTTCTTTATCCTTCCCTTGAGGAAAGCTCCCACTGAGCCATTTACTGGGTTCTCTGTTTATCTTGCAATTCTACACCAGCAGCACCATTTTTTTTTTCAACATATGTAGGCAGTTCTGCAAGTCTGCACGGTCTGTGGTTTTAAAAGACAGCATTAAATTTAGGCTCAACCTCAAACAGAGCAGGACAGAGCTCAAGAACTTTTGTGACAATATTTAAAGCACTAGCAACTTGGTGAATTATTCCACTCATTTCCATGGGGCAGGCAAGTCTTTAAGAAGACCTCCCTGAAGCCCCTGACTCAGAATATAGTCTGCCAAGCAGCCAAAACCTACCCAGTAACCCAGGAATGCATTTAGATGCCCTTGTAGAGTTTAAAATGAAACAGGTAGAACAAGTTAGTAGCTCTCCCAGGGAGGGTTATTCACAACCTTTTCTCTGCTATCAAAGCATTTTACTTATACATTTATTATAGAGTTTACCCTATTGTGATTCATTGATCCAAGTAGCTTTATCTCCCCCAAAGTAAACCATGAGCTCATTTATGACAGTGAGTCATTTGTCTTTTATCTTCCAAATAATCCACGAGAGGCCACGGATTATTAATTAATTAATTAATTAATGGAGTCTAGGTGAATCCAAACCATCCCTCAGCCAGGGCGTAAAGAAGATTTGAATACATTTTGTATATTTGTGAGAGGACAGGTGAGGACATGAAAACAACTTATACCTTATTACTTCAGGTATGAAATCAAAAACAGGAAGAAAGGAAGGGACGAGTAGAAAAAGTTCAATAGAGAAATGAAGAGAAAGTAAAAAAGAAAAGAGAAAAAAAGAGATTGAAGTTATTGAGATGCACAACCTAGAAACTGTAATTGTAAAAATACCTTGTAATAGGCTGTATCTATTTTTAAAAGCCAAATGCAGGCTCTTTCCCCAACACAATGAACACTTTGTGGTCAAAGCCACAGTAATAGTGAAATGATAAAATGCTAAATCTTTTTGTTAATACTTGAAATTAATGTTTTTAAGCAACTAAAATCTTCATGAATATAAGCAGGCTTCTGGCGTCACACTAACTTTGCCTAATCCGACACTTACCTTTGCTTGAGCTAAGTAGAAATATAAAACGTAAACTATCAAAAACAGTTTGCATAAGAATTTGGTAATAGGTTCAGAGTTTGTCCAAAATAAGGGTAGAACTTCAGGATCTCTGGAGGCTTCAAACTTCACAAAGTGTCACAAAATATACCTCTAGCTGCCCAGACTTTTAAAATAAAATAGTAAAATTAGCAATGCTTTTGTGATTTTAGGGTATGTCTTGAAATCCCCCACCTTTTTGATACTGTTATTGTTACTGACAGAATTAAGAAAAGGCAACATGAAATATAGCCCAAGCAGGAAACATCACATATACAGTTCAGAGTATACTTTTGCCAATGTATTTTATTGAAGTCAGGTAACACTTAAAATATCATTACTTAATCTAACAGGGCCCACCCATTTTCTACACATATTTCAGCAATCCCATATTCTCAAAGCACTTTGCAATTGCCCCTTACCCAACTTATTGTCAATATCTGAAGACCAACAGTATGCAAAATGTGATATATGTTAAATATTTTGCATGCTTTTCCATAACAAAGGCCCTGTCTCTATGGGAGCTTCGTGAGACCATGTATTGAAATGGCACACATGGAGCTCTATAAAATACTGTACATTTTTCTTCAAAAATGGTTTTCATGCCTGGCGCAGTGGCTTACACCTGTAATCCCAACACTTTGGGAGGTGGTGGGTCATTAGAGACCAGGAGCTGGAGACCAGCCTGGCCAATATGGTGAAACACCGTCTCTACTAAAAACACAAAAGATTAGCCAGGTGTGGTGACACACACCTGTAATCCCAGCTAGTCAGGAGGCTGAGGCAGGAGAATCGCTTGAACCTAGGAGTGGAGGTTGCAGAAGCTGAGTTCGCGCCACTGCACTCCAGCCTGGTGACAGAGTGAGACTCTGTCTCAAAAAAAAAAAAAAAAAAACCTCCACGCAAAACGCATGACCTAACAAAATAAAATAATGCCATGATAGGCAAAAATCTCAGCCCTCACCACTTTCACCAGATTCAGCCATGAAGTTGGACATTTGGTTTCTAATAAGCAAATCCCATCTCGCAATACCAGGCACTTCCTTCAATTTGCCTGAGCAAAAGAAAAAAGAGAAGAGACTAACCTGAGCAAACCTCTGCCAGGCGGTGTTTGATTGAATTCCTGCCACACAACATATATTTCAAAATGAATTAATACATAATATTAATATAATTAATGAGTGTTCACTAATGAGTTGATCAATAAATAACAAAGAGCTCTCACATTGACTTGGAATGCTATTAACCTTAAGTGAAAACTACTTTTGTTACCCTCTTGTGTTCTTTACAAGTGGTTAAAAAAATAACGTGAACTCTGGAGTCAGACAGCCTAGATTTGAACCTGGGCAGTCTGCATCTGACTACCGGGTGACCTTTAACAGGTTAATTAACCTCTTTGTGCCTCCACTCCATTATCTGAAAATAAAGATGGGAAAAGAATATGCCTCAAAAGGCTGTTGTGAGTATTAAATATATTAATCCCTAAAAAGCGTTTATTACAGTCACTGGCACACGATAAACCTTCAATAAATGTTAGCCTTTATTGTTTTTATCCACCCAGCCACACTGGCCTCCTTACTCTTCTGTATATGCCCCAGGCACATTCTGGTCTTAGTGTTTTGCACTGGTTGTTCCCACTGCCTGGAGTGCTCTTTCTTCAAAGATCTGTGTAACTAACTCTCGCATCCCGCATCCCATTTGACCAAAGAATACCTTCCCAATGACCACCCTATTTAAAACTGTAACATGTGCCTCCCCAAGAGCCTCCAAGTCTTCTGTTTTTTTCGCTTCACATTCTAAGATGCTATGTAATTAATTAATTTGTGTTTTGTATATTATGTCTCTCCTGCCAATAGAATATATTCTGAGGTAACAGGATTATTTTCGTATCTCTTTTAGTCACTGATGTGAACTGGTACTTGAACACAGTAGCTCCTCAAAAAATATACACTGAAAGCCAACTCGGTGGCATACTTGCAGACTCAGCTACTCAGGAGGCTGAGACTAGAGGATGACTTGAGCCAAGGAGTTTGAGGCCAGCCTGGGCAACATACTCCATCTCTTAAACAGACACACACACAAACAGACATACACACACACCCTGTTAAAGGAATTACTGGCACTACCGTTACCACCACCATTTTCCATCATAGCAAGTAATGAAACCATGGAGTTTTAGAACTAGACATGACCACAGAGGTCATCTCTAGGACAACTCCTTTTGTAAACACAGAAATAGCCATCTCCCCGAGACACTGCATCCTGTTGACTCTGCCTTGCCTGAGCCTGCAGGAGAATTCACAGGCCCAGGTGCACAGTCCGTGGCAGGTAAGTCTGGGTCACATGGTGCACCCACCACACTGGTTCCTTATTCTAGCAGCTCTGAGGTCACCATTACATAGCTGTTCTATCTAGTGATTAACATGAGCAACGATTTAGGAGATTACAACAATCATCAAAGGGTAGAATTAAAATAATAAAGAAAAACAATCAACAGGAGGAAAGAAGGAGGGATTGCTTTCGCTCCACAGATCATGTATGTAAACAAAAGAAAAATCACAGAGCTAAGCCACTAAATCAGAGGTTGCAATTAGCTCAATTGTAGAGTGACTTGGTGCCATTTTGAGGAACAATAGCCAGAGTGATCGCTCTTAATTAGGTAAATTAAGTATTCTGATTACTCCACTTTTATGAAAAAGAGTTGCCAGCCATTACAGAGATCCAGTTTACATGAACTCTGCTCCATTTCTCATACTGACTCATCTTTTAAGGTTTTTTCTGCTTCTTTTCACATCTAGCACATTTTGCTGTAGACTAAGAAAATAAGGTTCTGCATCCACAGATCCACCAACAGTGGATTGAAAGCACAGTATCTGAGGGATGTAGAACCCCTGGGTTCTAAGGGTCAATTTTTCATAGCCATGGTTTCCTCAGGGTGGACTGTGGAACTTCAGCCTCGGTGAATGTTGGTATCTACAGAGGTCCTGGAACCAATACTGAGGGATGGCTGTATCTCTATGAAAACTCACCCTCCAGAATACATTATGTAAAATTAAATGCTTGCATGTGTATATGTACATGTAGTTTAATAACTACTCCCCAGTCCTGATTATGTAAGATTCTGGAAAATCTGAAAGGAAAATAGGTAAAAGGAAGGAGAAAAAGTTGCTACAGTGCCCTTGAAGCTCAATAATAGAGCAACCAAGCAGGAAAACTCTAGAATCACAAGGGAACACAAATTACAACCAAAAGCGCACCATAATATCTTTAGCGCTTCACAAATAAATGAGCGAAATCAAGTTAGTGATTACGCAGCTGAACTTGGTAGTGTGTGGCATTTGCTCACACACACACAAAAAAAAAAATGCAAGAGAAAGTGCTATTATTAGATGCCCTTTGCACATACAGTTTGCAAGATTAGCAACACTCCTTTATTTCTGCTCCCCCTTTAAACTATTTGGCTGTCTGGAATTGCTATGAGAAAAATCCGTGTTTTATTTGTAGCTCAAAATAGCTTTTTTAAGGTGTATATGTGGAGAAGGGGGAGTTGTACTGCTAATTATTACCGTTTCCAATATATCCCTGAACCAGAGACTACAAAGGTCATTCTTGAAACTTGTTTTCACGCAGATGCAGTCACAATAATTATAGCTCAAAGAGGATCAGAGCAACATATTCCATGACATTTGCCCTTAACTACCTTTCTTCTTATTTGCAATGATCCTGCTACAGACAATGACTATATTATACATCCATGGATCTAAAAGTGCTGTTTATTCTGAAGTGACAGTGACAATTACAGCAGCTGTCAGGAAGGAATCATGGGTATACTCTAACATTGGCAGCGGTATGGTTACCAGTAATGCCAATTCACAAAAAATCCCACACCCCAAAAGGCAGCAGGTAATGCTACTCATGTGATTCTATTCCTAAAATTTAAAAATTGAAGTCATTAAACTATACACTTAAGATCACTACATTTTACTCAATGTAAATTATACCTTAACAAAAATATGATTATTATTTATTCTTGATTCTGGCTTAGGGTAATTGTTACACATAAAAAGGCAATGCATGTCTTCTAGCCATGAGACTATTTTCCACAACGAATTTTAATCCTATAAACTATGACTACTTGGTTTGACCTTGGGTAAATGTGACTTTCCATACGAAAATTTCATTGCCATAAGCCTAAGAATAAAAAATTCGTAGCCTAGGGATGTAACACTATAACATGGAAGAACTCACCAGTATTCACTCTACTCAATTATCTCCATGGCTACTACACTGCAAGCAAAAAAAAAGTGCACATTTCCATAGCACTTCATATTCATCAGCCCAAATCATCCATATGTTGAAATGCTTCCTTTCAATCCAAAGAAAAGCCCACAAATCCACTCCACCCACAGTTTTGACTCTACCTGGTCCATACCACATTAATAAATGATACATCCTCTAACATATCATAATGCCAATGGTCAAAAGAGATTAATATTTAGAACAAGCAATGGACATTTATTTGAGGGACATGAATCTTTTGTATTTTATTCTATACCTCTAAACAGGTAATAAAGTACTTTTTTCCTACCTGTGAATGTTCCAGGTGCTGGCATATGAAGACATACCAAGAGGGGATTCTTCCCCTTCCTTTCTTTTCTACCTCAAGCCTTACTCTGGAGGCCTTTGGAGAAATAATATCATGCCAAAGTTAGGAATTAACAAGCATTATTGAATGTCTACTATGTGCTCATAATTGTGTTAGGTGTTAGAGATACAGCAAAGTACATTCATTGTACAGTACTGTTTGGAAGGTTTTATGCTTCATTTATTAAGAAATGCATTGCTTCTATAGAACTGGAACTTAAAACTGAACTTAAGTCTATTTCAATTATTAAGAATTATCTTAAGATTTAAATAACCATCTGAAGGTATTTCTCCAGTGCAACTACAGTCCAAGTTTTTTCCAAATGCTAATGTTGGCCCAAGTCTACTGATGTACTTTCCTTGATATTGTTGTTCTGTTAGAGCAAAAAGATAAAGTTGGACTCAAAGCTACCAAGGCTCAAATCATTCTCTGTGAGCGCAGGGATGAAATAATAACAACCAACACCTACTGAGACACTATTCTAAGAGTTTTACAAGGATCCAAAAAGAAATTAAATCCTTACAACAGTTCTATAGGTCAATATCATTCTTTGTCTCATTTTACAGATGAAACAAGTGAGGAACAAGAGAAGCTAAGTAACATGGGCAGAGTTGCAGTGCTCGTGGGTAGTGGAGTCTCAGAAATAAAGCCCTCAAGCCTGTGCTCTTAACCCCCACACCATACTGCCTCTCAGGAGAGCAGGATAGAAAAATGCAATGATAAAAACCAAAGCCAAGCAATAAGGCCTGAAAGGAGAGGACATGGAATCCAGAACCACAAATCCCTTTCCCAAACACTGCTAGGAGCTCCTTCTTTGCAGGGAGAGTGACAGGAGAAGAGGGAGGAAAGGAGGGACGTGGCGGGGGTGAAGGTAGGGGAGAAAACTATAGCAACTCCCTTCTCTTAACAGTGATGCAACTTCCCTTCCCATAAATTAGTGGCCTGTGTTGGCACATATGAAAAAAGATAGGAACTTTGCAATGTGTATATAACATCCCGCATCCAGCAGAGAGCCCTATCGCAAGTCAGCAAAAACAGCACTCTGCCAAAAATGAACCTTCACTGCTTCCAAAAACCTATTTTAGAAGTAAACAGTGTTTAAATTTGCTGGAAATGATATTCTTTGCTGTGACTGCTCCAGAACAAGGCATTCTGTCATTCTAGAGGAGAACTGAGGAATTTCCTCCCACTGACAGGGCTGACTTTGTCTTCATGCCTTTTCTCAGGGCATGGGAAGAAGCCTCTGTGACCGACCAGCCTGAAAATTCTGCCAAGAGGCTGAGAGTCATGGGAATCTGCCCAGCTTTGTGGAGGTCACTGAACACCATCTAGACATTAAAAGAGGAAGCCAGACACAATACAGTTTCAAAGGACTGTGACAGTAAATGTCTTAACCACTGATATGATTACCTTGAGTTGTGATTACCTAGAGACCTATTCATCAACACTGATGAAAAGGTTGAGTCTTCCAATAGCCCATTCCATTCTCTATTCTTAGTTACCTCTTCCTGAAGGAAAATTACTTTGTCTATGTGAACGAAGCATTACTGATGTCTAGTAAAAATGAAAACTTCATCCAGTGGGCCAGCGGACCACACGGGCACACTCTCCGCAAACTTACACACTCACGTCATTAGTAACGCAAAGGGAACCCAAGTCAAAGCCAACAGTGGAAAGGAAGAGACAACACAGCCACCCATAATCCCACAAAATCACAGTGGCAAACAGACAGATTCCCTGTAGGAAATCCCAGATATTCTAAAACCAATACTCTTTTACACGATAGGAATACATTTCCTAAATTGTGTCTTTAAACTGTTTTTTTAAATCGTCTTCTAAATGAAATTTTTAAGCTGTTTTTTAAAAGTTGTCATTTATATGCACTAAGATATCAGAAGTTCAGGGAGAGAGAGCAGGGGAAGACATACAGAGAGAGAAACAGAGCCTCCTCCCCCTCAAAAAGGTATAATAAACCATCAAAATGGTAGCTGAAGTTTAAAAATAAGCTTCCAACCTCAGGAACCTATTTCTATGACTACATACAGGGACTCCAGATGGAATTCTAGGTTACCATATGCAGACAGAAATTACAGCAGGATGAAGCACAGCATTTTGATGCCAAACTGGAAACACCACTATTTTTTTCATTTCAAGTAATTTGTGAAACAGACATCCCTAAACTTCAGTCCATCCCTGGGATTCATCCTTTCCATGACCCTCACCACATCCATCACAGTTACCTATCTATCACTCCTATCCTGCCTCTAAAATATGCCCTAGGGTGGGAGTCACAAGACCTTGACGAAGGGGTGAGGAAATCCCTTTTGCACCTTCCCTGTACTTTCAAATAATTAAAATGTTGGAGGTTTAACAGTGCTATGTCAGAATGTCCCTGCACAAAAATTGCTGAGTCAAAATAACTGGGTCCAAATGTCCCGCACCAAGAGATGTAAAAATATCAAGATACAAAGATATAAACATCAATAACATAAAACAGGCGTCATGAGACACTATAGAGCAGGCTTGAGGAACAATCTCCGATGCTCATCAATGCAACACACATCTTCTAGATGTGAGCTTTAGTTAAATAGCACAGGATGCAGAGGTTGTACGGGGAATAAATGAGAAAAGAGGAATTAGGCCTATCCTCTAAGAGTCTGATTAAAGCTTAATATGTGCCCTGGAATAAGTCATTTCATGTTTCAGCACATTAGTTTTTTCCTCTGCAACATGTTAACAATAACCACTGTCTTGCAATGGGAGGCACTCAATAAATAATTACTAATGAATGAGTGAATTCATGTATGTCCTAGATGTTCCTAGGTTTTCCAAATTAAGGAATAAACTGGTCTTTGACTGAAAATAACAACAAGCGTTCTTATAACTCAATAAAGCTGTGCTTAGAGGCAGGCCTTGGGGATTTGCTACCTCAGGCCAAACAAAACACTTCAATCTCCCCAGCTATCCATTAACACCTTATTTTAGTGTGGAAATTCCCTTCCTGAGTAAATTCTGAGTATAAATATTATTTTCTCAGCTCCTATGAAAAGAGAAAAAAAGATTTTTCTAATAACAAACAAAATGACATTAGAATAATCTCATACCAATTGATAATCATGTGTATAGCAAGATTGTTTCTAATAACAAACAAAATGATATTAGAATAATCTCACACCAATTGATAATCATGTGTATAGCAAATCCATTCATTAAATAAATGTTTACTGAGTTCTTACTACCTGTGAGGTATTGTTTTAATATACCTAACAGAATCAGTCATTGTTCCTTTCCTCTAAGAGCTGATAGTTTAAGGGGAAGCCAGACCCATAAATATTTAAAATCCAGTGGGGAAAGGAGGTAGCAAAACATTAAAAGCAATGTTTCTGGCATCAGACTGCCTGGATTCACATCGTGGCTCCAACACTTACTACTGGAGTGTCCTCAAGCAAGTTCCTTAAGGTTTGGAGGCCCCAATTGCTTTATTTGTAAAAGGGTAATAGTAATTGCCTACCTTAGAGGGTTGTTATAAAAATCAAATGAAATAGTCCATGTAAAGCACTTCTCACAGGGCTGGGGACACGGTAAACTTTAGACAAGGTGTGTGATTGTTGTTAGATGTTATATTAAGTACAAAATATTATGAAACCAGTAGGTAAAATATCTCATCTTTACTGGAGAAATCGAGATAGTCTTTGAAAAGAAAGAGACAATATAAGGAACCTCTCCAGGAAAGAGTATAAGTTTTCCAGACAGAACAGAGGGAGAGGAAAGCATTCCAGAAAGAAGAAAAAGTTTGTACACCAAGCACAGTTATCCAAGATTTTCACATTCTGGAGCAGTCTGCTTAAGGCCTTTAGACTCCAGCTTCCAGGGCAGTACCAGGAGATGAGGGTGGAGAGAATGGGAATGACTTCTCAAGGTGAGTTGAGACTGGAGACAACGGGAATGGTAACGACTTCTCCAGAAGAGTTGGGATTTATTTTGAATAAAATTGAAATCCCTCAGATGTTTCTTAAGTACAGGTTTGTGAACCCAGAAAATCTGAGACAGGTCTCGGTTAACTTAGAAAGTTTATTTTCCCAAGGTTGAGAATGCATGCGTGTGACCCAGCCTCAGGAAGTCCTAAGGATCTGTGCCCAAGGTGGTTGGGATGTAATCTGGTTTTATACATGTCAGGGAGACATGAGACATCCATCAAGTACATTTAAGAAACACATTGGTTTGAAAGGCGGGACAGCTCAAGGGGTGGCAGGGCTTCTAGGCTATAGATAAATTTAAACATTTTCTGACTGACAGTTGGTTGAGTTTGTCTAAAGACCTAGGATCAATGGAAAGGAATGTTTGGGTTGCGATAAGAGGTGGGGGAGACCAAAGTTTTATCACGCAGATGAAGCTTTTAGCTAACAGGCTTCAGAGGGAACAGGCTGTAAAATGTTTCTTATCAGACTTAAAGTCTGTGTTGATGTTAATACTGGAGACTTATAATGAGGTGTGTCCCACCCCAGTTCCCTTCATGGCCTGAACCAGTCTTTCAGGTTAAGTTTTTTTGTTTTGTTTTGTTTTTTACTATACTTTAAGTTCTAGGTTACATGAGCACAATATGCAGGTTTGTTACAGATGTATACACGTGCCATGTTGGTGTGCTGCACCCATTAACTCGTCATTTACATTAGGTATATCTCCTAATGCTATCCCTCCCCACTCCTCCCACCCCACCACAGGCCTTGGTGTGTGATGTTCCCCTTCCTTTGTCCAAATGTTCTCATTGTTCAATTCCCACCTATGAGTGAGTACATGTAGTGTTTGGTTTTCTGTCCTTGCAATAGTTTGCTCAGAATGATGGTTTCCAGCTTCATCCACACCCCTACAAAGGATATGAACTCCTCCTTTTTATGGTTGTATAGTATTCCATGGTGTATGTGTGCCACATTTTCTTAATCCAGTCTATCATTGATGGTCATTTGGGTTGGTTCCAAGTCTTTGCTATTGTGAATAGCACTGCAATAAACATACGTATGCACGTGTCTTTATAGCAGCATGATTTATAATCCTTAGGGTATATACCCAGTAATGGGATGGCTGGGTCAAATGGTATTTCCAGTTCTAGATCCTTGAGGAATCGCCACACTGTCTTCCACAAAGGTTGAACTAGTTTACAGTCCCACCAACAGTGTAAAAGTGTTCCTATTCCTCCACATCCTCTCCAGCACCTGTTGTTTCCTGACTTTTTAATGATCACCATTCTAACTGGTGTGAGATTGTATCTCATTGTGGTTTTGATTTGCATTTCTCTGATGACCAGTGATGATGAGCATTTTTTCATGTATCTGTTGGCTATATGCATGTCTTCTTTTGAGAAGTGTCTGGTACTGGTACCAAAACAGAGACATAGGCCAATGGAACAGAACAGAGCCCTCAGAAATAATACCACACAGCTACAACCATCTGATCTTTGACAAAACTGACAAAAACAGGAAATGGGGAAAGGATTCCCTGTTTAATGAATGGTGCTGGGAAAACTGGCTAGCCATATGCAGAAAGCTGAAACTGGATCCTTCCTTACACCTTATACAAAAATTAATTCAAGATGGATTAAAGACTTAAATGTTAGACCTAAAACCATAAAAAACCTTAGGAGATAACCTAGGCAAAACCATTCAGGACATAGGCATGGGCAAGGACTTCAGGACTAAAACACCAAAAGCAATGGCAACAGAAGCCAAAATTGACAAATGGGATCTAATTAAACTAAAGAGCTTCTGCACAGCAAAAGAAACTACCATCAGAGTGAACAGGCAACCTACAGAATGGGAGAAAATTTTTGCAGTCTACCATCTGACAAAGGGCTAATATCCAGCATCTACAAAGAACTTAAACAAATTTACAAGAAAAAATCAAACAACCCCATCAAAAAGTGGGTGAAGGATATGAACAGATACTTCTTTCAGGTTAAGTTTTAAGAGCGCTGGCTGAGGAGGAAGTCCCTTTAGATGGTTGGGGGACCTTAGAATTTTGTTTTTGGTTTACAGGTTTCACACAAACAGATGTGTTTGTTGTTTATTTGTTTTCCAGAAAGTAACTTTCATAGTGTTTTGGAAAATGCAATGGGAAACTTGGTATAAGAAAAGAGTGAGAAGGGAGTTGCTGGAACCTTCTAAAGGAGGGATGAGGAGGAAAGGGAAGAGATGACAGGAAGATTCCAGGGACATTTCAAAATAGAATTTACAGGATTTGTTGGATGTGAGAAGTAAAGGAAAGGGAGAAACCAGGGATGATATTAAAGTATGGTGAATCTATTAACCAAAGTGGTGAATATAAGAGAAGAATGTTCAGAATGTAGAAAAACTTCATGTACATTGGACAGTCTGTGGGATATCAAGGTGGAAAAGACCTCTAGTTAGTCAACAGCATGGTTCCTTGCCTCAGAAGAGGCCTGTGCCTCTGTGTCTGTGACACAGATTCTAGAATAATTTTCTTAAGGTAGATCTCATTTGAACAAACTAGATTGCGCAGAGATTGCTGATCATGTAAATGGTGCTATCTATGTAAAATATTATGGGGGAGTAGCTGTAGACTAAATAAATACTGTGAAAATAGTAAAACTTGACATTAATAATGTATTTACCAAAGTCCTTCTTGATTTTTCTGCCTATAAAATAGAAAAAATAGATTTGTGTAAACAACTTTAAATGTTTCTTTTTTAAATGTTCTACCTAGTGAATGGATAATATAGTTGTGCAGAGTCAAAGAAGTTGAACAATAATCCCACTTCCCTGCAAAAATAAATAAATAAATACATACATACATACATACATACATAAATAGATAGATAGATCAGAGTCATCTGATGGAATGCCCACATTTTGGCTCCCTGCCTTCATAACTCTTTTTTTTCTTTCTTTCTTTTTTGAGACAGTGTCTCATTCTGTTGTCCAGGCTGGACTGCAGCAGCCCAATCTTGGCTCACTGCAACCTCCGCCTCCCGGGTTCAAGCGATTCTCCTGCCTCAGCCTCCCAAGTAGCTGGGACTACAGGCACGTGTCACCACACCCAGCTAATATTTTGTATTTTTAGTAGAGACATGGTTTCACCATGTTAGCCAGGATGGGCTCAATCTCCTGACCTCGTGATCTACCCACCTCGGCCTCCCAAAGTGCTGGCATTACAGGCATGAGCCACCGCACCCAGCCTTCCATATTAACACATGAATTCTATCCCTTCTTCCTTCCTTCCTATTGCAGGGCAAGATATGTCCCTCCATCCAAGGGATAATTCCGTGCTTTAGGATCCAAAGTCTTCAATCCTCTCAATGATCTCACTCAGAGAATATTCCCCTCCTTCCTTATGGATCCTTACCCCTTTCCTTTCCTATTGTTTTCTTTCTTACAGCATTTAAACACCCTCAAATGTCTCATTATTGTAAGATACCATACCTCAACCCATAACCCTACCCAACTACTCAATTCTCTCCTCCCTCTTGCAACAAATTGCTTTTAGAAGACTCTATTTTACCATTTTTTATTTCATTATCCCTACTAAGTCCATCTTACCCTACAATAGGAAGGAAGGAAGAAGGGATAGAATTCATATGAGTAAGAGTTGTCGAAGCAGGGAGACATTTTTCTTTATCCTGGCTAAGTCCCAGTCCCACTACAATCTGGCTTCTGTGTCCATCACTTCAATCTCAATAAAACCAACAAGCCTATGGTATTAAGAAAGCCAATGGATACTTTTCAGTCTTTATTTTACTTAATCACTTAGCAACAGTTTTGATACTTATGACTACCTCTTTTATTATAGATAATGTTTTTATTGACTTGATTTCTCAGACATCACAGTCTTCTGGTGTCTTCCAACCTCTGTGGCTTCTCAGTTTCCTTCTTCCCTCGAAAATCCATAGTCTTCTCCCAGCTCTTACATGTTAACTTTCCTTAAGACTCTTGAAAACCCTCCTCCTTTTCACTTTACACACCCTCTCTGGGTAATCTCATTCATTCCCACTCTTTCAATCATTCTCTCTATGCATATTCCTCTCATATCCATATATCCAAGCTCAGAATGCTTTCCTCAATTATAAATCAAAATGTCCAGCTGTCTGCTAGTCATCCTTACTAGGTCTCACACATACCACCAAATTGACATATACCATTGTGAACTCATCAACTTCTTCCCTAAATATGGTCCTCTGCTAGTGGTTCCTGTCTCAGAAAATAGAACCAATATTCTGTCACTGGCCAATGTCAGAAATCTAAGAATTCCCCTTAGCTACTTCCTCTCCCATATCCAAATTATCATATACTATTGATTTTGAGAAACATTCAAATGTTTCTTGATTCCCCTCTGCCCTTATTCTGGTCCTGGCCACTATCATCTCTTGCCTAGATTATAGCAGTAGCCTTATAATTAGACTTCACATCTCAATCCTGCTTTTTCTGTCCTTCAGTAACCAAGTGATCTTAAAAATCATATCATGGCACATACACCTACTTTCCCAAATTCAAGCCCTTTAAACATTTCTCATTACCCTTAGGATAATTTAAACTCTTAATATAGTTGTATAAGGACCTCAATGCTCATCTTTTCCTATTCAAGTTGTCATTTTTCAGGCACTCTGAATTTTGTATAGCTCTCCCCCTCACCTATAGACATTCACACCTGCTGTTCTGCCACCATTTTGTGCTCATGGAGCTAAACCTCCGTCATTCTTTGGATCTCTGCTTGAACATCATTTCTTCAGGGAAATTTTCCCTGACCCCTTGAGTAGGTTAGGTTCTCCTGGCATGGGATCCCATGAACTCTCAACTTAAAAAAATTATATCATCCATCGCAATTTTGCTAATTACTTTATTAATGAATATCTGTAAGTTCTATGAGGGTAAAGATCATGCATACATGATTTGTTCATCATGATAGTCTGACACATGTCACATAGCATATGTTCCGTGAACACCCATTAACTGGTTAGATGGAAAAAATTGAAGTCATAGAAACTGACTATGCTATGTTGATTTGTGCATGACATCAAACTGGAAGAAGTAGTGAATAAGCCAAATAACAGAATTGGATAATTCAGAAAATTAATTGATCAAAATTTTAAAAATCAACAGGAATAGCTAAATGTCCTATCTTCATATTCAAGGAATCATTTACCTAAATATAAAAGAAAGTCCTGGTTTAACAGCAGCTCATGTGAAAATGCCTTAAGGCCACATACAAGGACTTCAAACTTCACTCAGCCAACAGAAAGATATGGCTCATAAGTAGAAACTGATGCCATCTTACACTGTAGTGGTGCTACACTTAAGAAAACCTATAGTTTGCCTTCACTTCATAGCCCACACCTTACAATGTACCTGGCATACACCAGGTGTGTAAACAAAGCTTGTTGAATGTGGAGTGAGAAGTCCCATGATGCTTTATGCCAGACAGACCACATCTGGAGACGACATACAATTCTTGACATCAATAACAATGATTGTGCGAGCCAAAAAAAAAAGTGGGGAGCATAACCTTGTCTAGAAGCAATAACAATAATAGCTAATACAGCATTCGCTATATGTTGGGTAATTTTGTAATCATTTTATATGTATGAATTCATGTACTATATGAGATAGGCACAATTATTATGCACATTTTACAGATGACAAAAGTAAGGAACCAGTAGGTTAAACAACCAACCCAAAATAACATAAGTAGTGAGGGGCAGAGCCAGGTTTCAAAACCAGACAACATGATCTCATAGTCCATGCTCTTAGAAATCAATCATATCAATGTCCCATTGAAATGAAAAAGGAAAATTGTTAGCCTGGAGATGGAGTAGAAAGGAGATTCAGAAAACCATATTAACTGGCTTCATACTGAAATATATAGGAAGGAATCTAAAGGAGGCAACTATTGGCTCAGTAGAATAAAGAACTTGCTAACACTTTGGGTTGTCTCACTAGTGCACATTAGTGAGCCTGACACTAATCAGTCAGGCTCATTGGGTTCCCTGTCAATAGAATATTCAGTTATGGAGTAGAGGTCCATCTGTAAATGATGTCAGTGGCAGTCCCATCGCAGTAAAAAGGTGAGACTAGAGATCCCACAGATTTCCTTCTCATTATCTAAGATCTATAATTTTTTTTTTTTTTTTTTTTTTTTTTGAGACGGAGTATCACTCACTCTGTCATCCAGGCTGGAGTGCAATGGCACGATCTCAGCTCACTGCAACCTCCACCACCTGGGTTCAAGCAATTCTCCTGCCTCAGCCTCCCGAGTAGCTGGGATTACAGGCATGCACCACCACACCTGGCTAATGTTTGTATTTTTTTTAGTAGAGACAGGGTTTCACCATGTTGGTCAGGCTGGTCTTGAACTCCTGACCTCGTGATCTGCCCACTTCAGCCTCCCAAAGTGCTAGGATTATAGGCGTGAGCCACCACTCCTGGCCAAGATCTATAATTCTAAAAATAATACATAGTCTTCATTCTCAGGCAGCACACAACTCAATGCAGAGAAAAAGACAAATATAGCATAATTCAATGAAGATGTAGATGTAATAAAACATTTTAAAATTATCAAAATAATGAAATGAATAGTACTTAGAGCAGTAGGCCCTCATGCCACCTTTAAAGGTAAGTAACCCTGCTACCTACTTCCATATCAAGCAACATTAGAAACAGAAACAGCATAGCAGACAATGCCATAATATAAAATCCTAAGAAATGCCAAGGAATTATATATTATGCACAGATCAACTCTACATGCACCTGGTTTTCTGTATCAATAGATAGTGTCAAAGAATTTGAGTTGTTTGGACTATGAAGCCACTTCTCTTCCCCCTCAAAGGAGAATATCTAGCTAAATCTGAGATTAAAGAGGTGGATAAATGTGATCCCTGGCCTGCAAAAGCCAGGAATTAGACATGAGGCTATAGCAGGGAGTCTTTAAACTTGATCTATTACAGGGATGTTTTCCATCAGATGTTAGTGAAGCTAATCCTTTTGCAAAGCATGACAGTTTTCAAGCTTGATTGTGGTGAATCCAAACCAGATTTTTATGCTATATGATCAGTTTTCAAAAAACAAAATTATTTTTATATTATATTAGGTTTACATTTATTAGATTTAAATTTGCAAACAAAGATATAGAAGCCTGCAATGCAGTTTATACAGCATTCCCTGAACTCCCCTGATGCTCATCTGGCAGGATCAAGTATCAGATAATAGTGAGATGTAAATATATGGAACCAGAGCTTCTCTATAACAAAATGCTGTCAAATAATGGAGTTTCCCACATCCTTAAAGTAAACCATTCACATTTCCATCTCTAAAGAAAGAGAGCCATAATATTCCATCAGAACATCCCCACTGATACCACGGCTTTTCATTCGAATATCACCAACTCTGAAACCTTTATTACTCTGACAGTATGCTAGAATTCTCAGATGCTGACTTACCTTTTTGCAGTCAGATAAGGACTTCTCACTGGCCAATGTGTTGAAAATGGTGGTCTACAAAATAGGAAGATGGAAAACACTTTAGAACTGTTAACATATAATGATATTGACCCTTCCCTGTTCATTTCCAATCCAAGGTAGGCACTACCTTCTGTGTCCCCCACTGATTTCTCTGAATTTTAAAATGTTTCTGCCCTTCACTATTCCCAAAGCTACTCTACCCAAGCTAGAACATTCATTATGGGCCAAGAACCATTCAGTGAGGTAAGGACTCTAAGTTATCTTCATTTTACAAACAAGGTAACGAAAGCACAATTGGGTTAATTGCTATATATATTGGACATAGTTAGGTCAGGAAGCAAAGGCATCTGACTCCAGAACCCACCTCCAACCAAACATGATCTCCTATCTTGAAGAGATATGTACATAATGATAGAGACAGCTATGCCCAATCTTTCAAATGACAGCTGTTATGAGCCCAAGTGGGAGAGTGAAGCTTCTGCCTATGTAAGAGATTTGTGAGTCTGAACAATACCAGGGCTTGCTATCTCCTTTCTACTTTCTTTAATGCACTCACTCTCCCTGTGGTTGACTTCTCACACATTTGTATGTATACTTGTATACTTGCTTGACCTGATGAACCACTCAAAAGACACTGCAACATTCAAGGCTATATTGGGATTTACATGCAAGCCTGTTCCCTTTGGACAATCCTATGAATAAACACACAGCTATGGTCAGCCATACAAACAGTATTGAGATTTTTTTCAGTAAACCTTTTCTATATTTTTTAATTATAGGACTAATATTTATTCTTAATGAGTTAGTCTCTTTTATACCCTATCCTCCTGAGGTCATCAATAATACAAATTTGTATTCATCCTTCCACACTTTCTCTACTCCCATGCAAATAAGTCTGCACATACTACATAGAAGTCTTGTTCTTATGATCATACCATCTTAATTAAGAATATATAATCAACATCTTTCCAGATCAGCTCATGTAGATTAACTTATTCTTCTTAATACCTATATAACATTTCATAATATGAATAAATCATACTTTTATGCTTTCCTTTATTGATCAACAGGTTTTGACTCTTTCACTGTTGCTGTTTCTTGTTTTGTTTGCCATTACAAAGTATGCTACAATAAACATGCTTGTATATGGCTGGAAAATCTAGTGTATATAAACTGTCTCCTACTCTCTGCTCATATAACATCATAAAAATATTTAACTCCTTACCTCAGGTTTTGGTTTGCTTTGGCTTTTGTTTGTTTGTTTTGCAATAAGCATGTAAGAAAGCTAAGGATCTAAGTCAGCACATATTCTGGGTCAAAACAACATGCAGTATTAAAGGACAGAACAGACAGAATGTGAATACACATACAAAAACGCATCTTTAATAAAAAAAATTAGTTCATGGTTGGGGTTAGATGGAATCTCCAAGTTTGGCTTGCTGGCCATTTTTATTTCATTTGAGAGGGAAGGGATAAATGTTACTGGGGAAGTTTGAATTAAAAAGGGAAAACAGAAAGAAGGGATGAATTCTGGTGGCAGTAGAAAAGAGGAAAGGCAAAAGACAAAAAGGACAAAAAGAAAAGTTCACAAACAACAGGCACAAATAGCAGAATTGTCAAAAAATTAAAAAAGAAGAAAATGGTTTCCACAGAGAAGCAGTCATCTTCGCTCAAAGAGAATGAGGGCACATGACGCATTCCTGTTACCATGATCTATCCTGTTGACCTAATTTCAGCCCTGAAACACTGTAGCAGGTGGTGAAAGGACAGGCATAGCCCTGCAAATACCATCTCCTTTTTCTCTTTGTGCTGCCAGGTATATCTTAGTTTCTCTCATTTCTGTATTGCATGGGGATGTAAGAAATAGTATTCTTGCTGGCTGTTCAAAGATTAGGGCAGGACAGAGAGAAAAGCCAAAGAACCAGGCAGCTCTCCACATGCTATTGTGAACCACCCCACCAACAATCTTCCCATCAGATCTCTTCCTCATGACTTTTCATCATCTTTACTCATTTGTACACATGAGCACTGTGTCCTGAGGGAGGCCTCAGTGTTGATTCCCAGATTTCTGCTCCAAGAAGGTAAAGACACACCGAAACTTGGTCATTGCAGTAGTCCCATTACCTAACCCAGTGCCTGACACAAAGAAGATAACCAATAAATATGTACTGAGTAGATGCAACAGAAAATAATATCTGGCAAAACTGCAGTCCTTATCCCAAAACACTTCTTTGAAAGCACCGTGCTGGAAAAGCAGCCTCACACGAAACACCATTATAAAGTGAAGCTCAGGGACACAGGAAAGAAGAGAGATAAAAGACTTCTAAATAACGGTAAAACACATCTCCTAATTAGCATAAAGCTGTTGTCTATGATCTGCTTGGTTTGCCTAAGCCAGGCTTTTTCAGTGATGGCCCTGTGAATGTTTTTGTACTAGATAACTCTTTGTTTTGAGGGCATGTGGGGACACATGGTTGTGCACTGGAGGGGGTTGTGTAGCATGTGTGGCCTCTACCCACCAGATGCTATGGACAATGTCCACTTACCTCAGTCATGACAAACAAAAATGTCCCCAGACGTGGCTAAATGTTCTCTAGGGGGAAAAACTGCCCACATTTGAGAAAACTGGACTAAACCCCAAAGGGGCTATAGAAATGACCCTGATTCCCTGGCTAATGCAACTAAAAATTTTTTCCAGGAAATGCAAGTCCGGTGGTGAAAATTTCTCTTCCCAACCCTGAATTCAAGTTTCATTCTCTGTCTGAAATGGGACTCAGAACATAGGGAGGACCCAATCTCCAGCTACTGAAGAGTCCATGTGGGGGCAACTCAAGAGACCATAACTGCATTTTGAAGTAAGCTTAAGATACACGAGCACTGCCACCCTGGGGAGAGTAAATTAAGTAACATGTCTAAGAATATGGACATTAGTGCCATAGCCCCAGGGGAGATGATCTTCAATTAAACAATACCATTCAACCTTTGAGAACAGTCTCAGGTGACCTAAGAAACATGTTTAGAGGAAAATTTAGAGTCAGAGATGGGTGAAATTAGCTTCAGTAAAACATATATGTATACACACACACACAAAAATATATATATAAATACACACATAAGTAATTTTAAATGTTGTATTTGTAGAAAGGAAACACTTTAGCCAAAGGGCAAACGTATGCAAAATCTCAAACTTGGAATGAGTGTGAAAGAGGGGTGACACGGGTCAATGAGAGTCCATCTCCTTACTTTAGCCATTTTCTAAGGGGAGTTTACGTATACCCTTGGTCAGTCTCATTTCATTCTCTGCTTCAAAAGACTTTAACTGGCATTTCAGTTTACTAATTGCAGCTATTGTGACTTTGGGTGGACTTTCTAAACCTTCTGATAACATGTTCACTTTAATTACTGAAAATGAAAGACTCAAAACACGGTGACTTGACCATGCTGTGACTTTCTTGACGGTTGTATCAATATTTTTCTAATAAACAGGAAATTCCTAATGAGTCACCTCCACCAAAGTTGGCATGATGCTGTCACAGGAGCACAAGCACAATAAAGCACAGTGACTTTTTTAGTGCATCGATTCCTAACCTTGTTAGTGGGGTGACCAGCATGAAGTGAACAGTATTATACATGGACAGTTTTAGCAATTTCCCAAAAAGAACTTAGATAGGTAAGACCTCTCTTTTGACCATTTATATACTAATGCCTGAAATTTCACTTATTAGAGCTCTGTTTTTAGCATAAGGCTTTGACTCATAATAGACAAACTCATGAGGGATGTTAGGGTATTGGCGGGGAGGTCACTGCAGAAGGGAAAATTGGACACTTCATGTATTATAGTTCATTGGTCTGTTACACCTGATAGGGAATGAGTTTATCAGATGCCTTCCAAAAGCATATTGTTATACCTTGGAGTTTTGGGTTGTTTTTTTTTTTAATAATTTCTTTTTTTTTTTTTTTTTTTTTCTTTTGAGACAGAGTCTCACTCTGTCACCCAGGCTGGAGTGCAGTGCCATGATCTTGGCTCACTGCAACCTCCGCCTCCTGGGTTCAAGTGATTCTCCTGCCTCAGCCTCCCGAGTAGCTGGGACTACAGGAGCCCACCACCACACCCGGCTAATTTTTGTATTTTTAGTAGAGATGGGTTTTGCCATGTTGGAAAGGCTGATCTCGAACTCTTAACCTCGGGTGATCTGCCCACCTAGGCCTCCCCAAGTGCTGGGATTACAGGTGTGAGCCACCACACCCGGCCTGTTTTTTAAATAATTTCAAAAGCAGATTTTGATAGGAGAGAAATGAAGACTAAAGTCATGAGGATATTGGACATTCATAGTGATGATAAGCAATCTAAAGACACAGGTCACTGGCTAGGTTCCCTAAAAAGCAGACTGTGAGATGGAAATTAGCAAGCAGAAGCTTTATTAGGAAGTGTTCCTGAGATCACCGCTTATAGGAAGATAGGGAAGGATGTGGGATGGAGAAGATAAAGAAGTTGGACCATAGTGCAGACTCAACAAAGATCTCATCCAACAAGATGGAGAGCTCAGAAGCAGGGTAAACTCATCCCAAGCTGGAGTGAGACAGAGGTCTGCCCTGGGAAGGCAGCATGATCTTGGGCAACGTGACTGTTTCCAGCCAAGGGCAATTTCCTGGGAGGACTGATAGCTGAGGGCAGTCAGCTGGCAGGACTCCTGGCAGCAGGGAGCTCTGTGCATAGCATTGCCAAGTCTACTACAATCTACTTTACTTTGACACACTTTTACCAAGGGCAGATCCTGGCTGTGGCTGATTGACTCTAGTTGAACATGAGCCCATATTATAGTTAAAAGTTTGCTCGTCTTTTATGATACAGCCTTTGGACAGAAAAGCAAATTTGCTCAGGAGTCTAGGGCCTAATTCTTGTCCCTTCTTAACAGACCTCCTTGTGAGCTTAAAGTGGATCACTGGCCTTGGGGTCTTGAATTCTTTGCTATGAAATGAAGAAACCCATATTCATTTCCTTTTAGGTCATGAGAGCCTTGTCCAATTTGAAGAAAATTGACCTGATTTTATCAGACACATTGTTTGGAAATCAGTGAGCAAACTGCTTAGTTCTTTTCTTCATCCTCTGATAAAAGAGCATATCTGACTAAATAACATGGTCAGCTCCTGATTATCTACAGAAGGAAAGAGAATTTCACAGATGAATTTCGGTTTTCCAGAGAAACAGAACCAATAGGATATATAGAGATATATAAGAGGAGATTTCTTATGAGAATCAGTTTGTGTGAATCATGGCAGCTGAGAAGTCCCACAATATGCCATCTGCAGGCTGGAGACACAGGGAAGCCAGTGGTGTAACTCAGCCCCAGCCTGGAGGCCTGAGAACCCAGAGGCAGAGGGAGGGAGGCCACCAGCATAAATCTGAAGGCCCAAGAATCAGGAGCTCCAATGTCTGAGGGTTGGAGAAGATGGATGTCCAAGCCCAAACAGAAACCAATTCCGCCTTCCTCTGCATTTGTGTTCTATTTGGGCCTTCAATGGATTGGATGATGCCCACCTACCTTGGTGAGGGCAGATCTTCACTCAATCTTCTGATTCAAATGTTCATCTCTTCCAGAAACAACTTCACAGATATAGCTAGAAATAATGTTTTACCAGCTACCAGGGCATCCCTTAGCCCAGTTAAGTTGACATGTAAAGTTAACCATCACAATGGGTGATTCACAAAAGCATAACTTCTAAAATGCCTTTACATTTGACTTTGACACACATTAGTGGTTAATTTGGAAGACAGGTACTTCAACATATCTTCCATAAATTAACATTAATAACTGTTTGTAGAAATATTCCAAGTGGGCAGAAAGGGAAAACTGACCTAAAAGGAAAAGCGAACTGGGATTTAAAAAAAAAAAAAAAAAAAAAAAAAAGTCCCTAATAAGTCCCTGGACAGAAAGCCCACACACAGGAGATCAGTAATTGGTGGCTCATTTAGTCCAGCCTACAAAAAGACGCTTCCAGAAAGTGTGTTGCTTACCCAATTCTCACTGGTGGAAATGTTTTTGCAAAGTGATTGAGCACTGAAAACAGATCTCAAATATTCTTTCTAAAAATTAATTTATCTTTTATTTTGAGATAGAGTCTCATTCTGTCACCCAGAATGAAGTGCAGTGGCTCAATCATGACTCACCGCAGCCTTGATCTCTTGAGCTCAAGCAGTCCTCCCACCTTAGCCTCCCAAGTAGCTGGGACCAGAGGCATGCACCACCATGCCTGGCTAATTTTTTTTTAATTTTTTTGTAGAGATGGTGTCTCAATATGTTGCCCAGGCTGGTCTCCAACTCCTGGGCCAAGTGATCCTCTCACCTCAGTCTTCCAAAGTGCTGAGCACTTTTGACTGCAGGTGTGAGCCACCATAACCAGCCAAATCCATATGTCCTATACTCCTTTTTTCAAGGGAGAGTTTACCTCTGAAAGATTTTACAATGCTGTTAATTCCCATTAAATTTAATTTAGAGAAACAGAAATAAATCTATTCTATCTCTACTGTGTCCATTTCTGTTATATAATGCTTGTAACTAAGATTTACATTTTTAAAACAGCAAACATCTGACACTTAATTAAATTGGAACAGTCATGTGCAAGAGAATTGCTTAAGTACTGAATTATAAAATTAAGAAATTCAGAAATTGAATCTCTAAGATAGCAATATTATGAAATTTTATTTCGGGTACTATTTGTTCCTTTATATACGTATGTATCTGTGTTTGGGTGTGGTTTTCACTCTCAGCCAGATACCCCCAGACAGAGGTCAGGTAAGTTTGATGAATGGTCAAATACAGTTGAAAGCTAAGAGCCGTTTAAAGGAATGATGTCTCCATAAAGCGTCTCCATTTGATACCTGCGACTTGCACCTCACAGACACAATGGATGATTTCTTACTCATTGGTAGATGTCAAGACTAGACCTATCACATTACCAACAATTTGGAAGTCTCTTACACTTGAATCAATGAGTTCCCAAAGTGCACACTACTTGGATGCCTTCTTAGACAGTTTAGCCAGCCAATTCTAGGATTTCTAGACAAAATATGAATTTCCATTAGGTCTTCATTGCTTTAGTAGACTAGTATTGATAAATATACACTGGATACAGTGGTGTTCCCTCTAGGCAAAGTATGGCATTCACATTCTTTTTTAAAAACTGCATAATTATAAAACATCAGCCAAAGGAAAAAACATACCACCAAATAAATGATAAAATTACAGTGTTTTCTTGTAGTCCATGAATACTGAAAATTTCAATTAACCAAGTGAAAAGCCATTGAATGTGCCAGCAGGATTTATATCCCAGACTAATGACCATCATCTGCATCCTATTTAGCTAATGAAGGCTTGGAACACTTGTGGATAATTAAGGGAAAGCTGATGGGAGGAAATTCAGACTACTGAAAGATCAAATCTATTTATGTCTGCATTTAAAACTAAACATATCTAATAGTT
Organism: Chlorocebus sabaeus; assembly: GCF_047675955.1. NCBI lineage: Eukaryota > Metazoa > Chordata > Mammalia > Primates > Cercopithecidae > Chlorocebus > Chlorocebus sabaeus. Next base: position 33,211,492 of record NC_132910.1, read on the forward strand.
CACTCAATCAAGGCATAATGTCTGTTCATCTGGGATAAGATAGATGCTCAGAAGTTAAGTAGCTTGGTTAGCTCCCCAAACTCCAAATTCATTCCTCATTCATTCATCCAATATCCATCTATTGAATACCTACCACGTGCCTCTTCCCTTGTGAATCAACATGACAGTACCATGATCCCCCCAGTGTTTTTCCCACGACTTCCCCTTTTCCACCTTCATTAAATGTACCGCTCTGGTTTTCACTTTACCCATGTAACTATTGTCCGCCTATCATAACAGACATGGCATGGCTGCAATCCAGAGGCATGATGGGAAATACAGGGTGCGCAGTGAACACCCGGCTTTTTCTCAGACCTGGCAGAGAAGGAACAGGCCCCAATCTGATTAATAGATGGGTGTTCATGTGAGGACGACTAAGGATGTTAGAAAAAAGACAGAAACCTGGTATTCAGAAGTAGCCAGAACAGGAACCAAGCTCAGAGCAGCTCTACAGAATTTCACGGAATAGTTTACCAGTCATCTCATCCAACTGGTATTTTCTTACTCAGGGAGCACCTTAAAACCCCCTCTCTGGACCCCTACCAAAATCCCTGATTCATTTGTGTTTAGCAAAGGTGGTGCTTCAAGAACCTGCAATCTTAGGATCTGTTCCTATGCTGAAAAATGGCAAACATCAGTGGCAGGCATGTTGTGACAGCTCAATCTTCGGGGCACACATTTATGCCTACAGAACCCCTTCCATATGCGAAAGGAAGCTCAGGTGGAAAAACATCAGCACATCAGAGCCTACCTATATCCAGCTGGGCACAGCTTAAAGCCAAAGGAACTCAAACTTCAGAGGCATAAGAATCACCTGGAGAGCTTATTAAACCACAGATTGCTAAGCCCCTCCCCCAGAGGTTCCAACTTAGAAGGGATGGGGTGAGGCCAAAGGATTTGCATTTCTAACACATTTCTAGGTATAGCTGATGCTCCCAGTCCTGGAACCTTACTTTGAGAACCAGTAGTCTAAGCTATACCCAAAGCAAGTTAACACCAATGATAACTATGCTTCACAAAAGAAGAAAATGTCTCTGGAATTTCCAGAGCATAATTTTAATTAGTAACAATCCTAATGATACCGCCTGACATTTATTGTTTATATAATACTTTCCATTTCTAAAGTCCCTTGACACATGGTTTTTTTTGTTGGCTTGTTTCCGTTTTTTTGTTTGTTTGTTTTTGTTGTTTTTGTTTGTTTGTTTTGTTTTGTTTTTTGAGATGGAGTCTTGCTCTCGTCACCCAGGCTGTAGTGCAATGGTGCGATCTTGGTTCACTGCAACCTCCACCTCCCGGGTTCAAGTGATTATCCTGCCTCAGCATCCTGAGTAGCTGGAATTACAAGCACCCACTACCATGCCAGGCTAATTTTTGTATTTTTAACAGAGAAGGGGTTTCACCATGTTGCCCAGGCTGATCTCAAACTCCTGACCTCAGGTGATCAGCCCACCTCGGCCTCCCAAAATGCTGGGATTATAGACCTGAGCCACCGCGCCCAGCCAGACACATGTTGTTAAACTTGAACTTCCAAACAATCCTATAAAGTAGTTATTAATCTCATTTTAGGACACTAAGAAACAGAGAGATTAAGTGACTTGCCCAAATTTTCTTAACTAATATGCGCCTCTGACCCTGGCAAGGAGGTTCCTGAAAGACCAGCAGGACACTAAGCTCTGGGGCTAGGGGACGAGAAGCTGTCAAAACACATTTCACGCACTTCACAACAGTGTTTGAATGTGGCCAATTAGTGCCAGGAGCAGAGAGCAGAGCAACAAAGAGCCTCAAAGAAGACACAACAAAAAGCAACATATTTGGACAAAAAGCACTGAATGGTGACGGGCTCCATCCCACAAAGCTGCAGACCAAGTCTCTCTAAAGCCATCAACATTAACACAACAAACCAGGCACAAGGCCTCTACTCAGGCTTGCTGGGTATCCTAATCTGACATTGTAAATGCTATAAGGTAGAAGGGTTGAAAGAACTGAAGCAGAGAAGTGGAACATTTCTACACATTTTGACTTTAAAAGAATAGTAAGGGGCTGGGCGAGGTGGCTCATGCCTGTAATCCCAGCACTTTGGGAGGCCGAGGCAGGCAGATCACGAGGTCTGGAGTTCGAGCCCACCCTGGCCAATATGGTGAAACCCCGTCTCTACTAAAAATATAAAAATTAGCCGGGCATGGTGGTGGGCTCCTGTAGTCCCAGCTACTCGGGAGGCTGAGGCAGGAGAATCGCTTGAACCTAGGAGGCAGAGGTTGCAGTGAGCTGAGATTGCGCCACTGCACTCCAGCCTGAGTGACAGGGCAAGACTCCGTCTTTAAAAAAAAAAAAAAAAAAAAAAAAAAAAAAAAAAAAAGAATGGTAAGGCAACCCTATACTGGAACTGGAAGCCATTATCCTAAGTGAAATGACTCAGAAACAGAAAATCAAAAACTACATGTTCTCACTTATAAGTGGGAACTAAACAATGTGTACACACAGACATACAGAGTGAAATAATAGACAATGGAGACTCCAAAAGGTGCGAGGGAGTGTGGGGAGGGAGGGACGGGGCTAAAGGATGAAATACTACCTATTGGTACAATGTACATTATTTGGGGGATGGGTACACAATAAAACCCCATACTTCACCACTGTGCAATACGTCCATTTAAGAAAACTGCACTTGTACTCCCTAAATCTATAAAAATTAAAATTCAATGTATATTAGCATCTATAATTTTTAAGTCACAGCTGTGGTACATTAAATAATAGGAACTGTCAATGATTTCAAAATACTATTTTTCAATATTTAGGAATTTAAATCTTTAAGATCCCTTCAAATTTCCACTGTACTTTATACAAACCCCTTTTACAAAACTCACCACAGGTGATTTATCTTGTGCACTGCACTGTAAGCTCACCAGGACCAGAGACCAACTGTTAGTCATCTTTCTACCCTATACGTGAGCACAGTGTTGGGCATAAGAATGAGAACACAGTAGGGATGTCATAAATATTTGTCAAATATATAGTGAATAGGGCAAGGGAGGCAAGAGGAAGGAGAAAGTGAGAAGGGGAAAGGAGGAACAGAGGGAGGAAGGCAGGAAAAGACAAATGACAAATTATAACAAGGAGACAACGCGCTACTGCGGAAAGAGTCTTATGAGTTGAATTGTGTCCCCTAAAAAAGAGATGTTGATGTCCTAACCCCTGGTACCTGTGAATGTGACCTCATTTAGAAATAGGATCTTGGCAGAGGACCCAGTTAAGATGAACTAATTAGAGTGAGTACTAATCCAATAACACTGGCATCCTTACAAAAAGGGGGAATTTGAAGACAGACACACACAGAGGGCAAATGAGGTGAAGACAACCATGTGAGGACAGAAGTAGAGATTGGACAGATGCACCTACAAACAAAGAAGGCCAAGGATTGTGGCCACCACCAGGAGCCAGCACAAGGTAAGGAAGAATTCTGCCCAGGGTCTCAGAGAAAGCCCATCCCTGCTGGCACCTTGATTTTGGACATTTAGACCCCAGAACTATGAGATGGTAAGTTTCCGTCATTTTAAGCCACCCAGTTTGCAGTACATTTTCCAGCGTTCCAGGCTGGGTACAGTGGCTCATGCCTGTAATCCCAGCACTTTGGGAGGCTGAGGCGGGCCGATTACCTGACGTCAGGAGTTCAAGACCAGCCCGGCCAACATGGTGAAACCCTGTCTCTACTAAAAATACAAAAATTAGCCAGCCATGGTGGTGGGCACTTGTAATCCCAGCTACTCAGGAGGCTGAGGTAGGAGAATTGCTTGAACCCGGGAGACAGAGGTTGCAGTGAGCCAAGATCATGCCACTGTACTCCAGCCTGGGCAACAGGGCAAGAGTCAATCAAAAACAAAACAAAATAGCCAGGCACAGTGGCACACGCCTATAATTCCAGCACTTTGGGAGGCCAAAACGGGTGGATCACCTGAGATCAAGAGTTCAAGAGCAGCCTGGGCAACATGGTGAAACCCCATCTCTACTAAAAATACAAAAATTAGCTGGGTGTGGTGGCACAGGTCTGTAATCCCAGCTACTTGGGAGGCTGAGGAAGGAGGATTGCTTGAACCTGGGAGGCAGAGGTTGCAGTGAGCTGAGATCGCACCACTGCACTCTAGCCTGGGTGACAGAGCAAGACTCCATTTCAAAAAACAAACAGAAACAAACAAACAAACCAGAAACATTTTCCAGCCGTCCTAGCAAAGTAATACAGGGAGTATATACTGGGGCCTCTATTGATCTTCTATTTCAGTGGTTGGTAAACTTTCACTGTAAAGGGCCAGATAGCAAATATTTTAGGCTTTGAGGTCCATAAGGTCTCTATGACAACTATTCAACTCTGTCACTGTAGCTTGAAAGAGGGTATAGACAATATGTGAATGAATAAGCTTGGCCATGTCCCGATAAACCCTTACAGACTTTGAAATTTGAATTTCACTTAATTTTCATGTGTCAAGAAATATTATGCACTTTTTTGTTTGTTTTTTTTACAACTATTTAAAAATGAGAAAACCACTCTTAGCTCACAGACCATAAAAAAAAAACAAAAAAACAAAAAACAAAAAAACAGGCAATCAGCCAGATTTGACCTTGCAAATTATAATTTGTCTACCCCTGGATACAGATTTAGGAATCAGAAAAACCTTGCTATAGTCCTGGTTCCACCAATTATTCTCATAAATTTGATTGAATCACCACACTTGGTCTTCAAAGGAGTATAATATTTTTTTCTGCCCACCTGGAAGTTTATTATGAGGATGAGACAAACATCATAAGTTTTAAATACATTGTATAAAGTAATAGTATTGAAAACTTGAAAGATCTAGCTCTTACTCTTCCAGAAATAAAAATTAACACTAAGGCCAGGGTGACGATCAATCGATTCTGAGTCATGGAGTCAGCATGGGGGTGGAAACAAACACATAAGCCTGTCAATCACCACATCTTCAGATGGAATCAGTAAAGAGGAGAAGATGCATACCACACACAAAAGTGTGAGCAGCCAGAAGGCCTTCTGAGGTAAACAGCAACTCTAAAGGCAAATGGTCAGTATCTTCGGTCACATTTGACTCTTGGATACTGCTGAACCAAAAATTCCTTCTCTCAGGCAATGTTCTGGACTAGAAGGGGACTACTTCCCAGAGCTACACTGTAACTTGGGTCCTGAGATCATCATTCTAAATAAACATTCATCTTCCACTAAAGTTTCTTTGACCATCTCGAGCTCATGTCTTTGGCGCCAACAGCTGACAAAGCCATAAATATTACCCTGCATGCAGAAATATCTTCACACTCACTGCCATAAGGAATTGGAACCCTGCCACTGTGCTCTGGACGGGGCTGGACTTGGGCGGACGGCTCCAGATTTTCAGGTCTGGCACAAGGTAAAGCCAAAGAAAGCAGCAAGGAATAAAGAAAATAGTTCACAGGAAGAAATATCATTTGCTAACACTACATGGGGTTATAGACCCCCTGGAACTAAAGTTAATGCCCTTGAGGGGAGTAGCTCCTTCCAAATTACTGGTGTAACCCACCACAGTCATAAGTTCTTAGACAGTAAGGATTTTTCTCCAAATTAATTATCCCAATTTCCCTTCATCCTTAATACTGCGTGTTTCCTTGATGTACACAGAAGCGTTGCATTGACCTGATTCTCAGTTCCTGACTCTTCATACTCAAATTTGAAGTGAACAGAGAAAATCCATAGCCTTAGCCAGTTCTTGGCTGCTACTCTCTCCAGCGTCTCATCCTCTGTCACCTCCTTTCCCATTCCCTCCACCCTGGCACATCATCACCACCTACTTTCAAAAGAACCGAGAAGAAAGCCATGGTTACCGAATGTCTCTTAGCAACTTGACGTCCTCCTCAAAGATGCTCACATAAAAGTGAGGGCGAGCCAAAGGACTCCCTCTAGGAAACAGGGTAACCTAATGGAAGGGAAATGGATCAACCCCAGCTCTGCCCTTTGTTATATGGACTGGGGCTTATCATTGAAATTCTCTGAGACTGAACTCCCTATCTGTAAAACAGGAACAAGATCATCTACTTTAGAGTATTTTGTAAGAATTTAAGGTGATGTGTATTGTATAAATAATAGTGATTCTTACAATAAGAATTTCTGAGAATTCTGAATATCTTCTACATCTCTGTCTCCAACCACACTTACCCTACAGAGTTCACAAATGCCTATTTATAGGGATATATCTGTGCCACTAAAGCACACAGTGGTGGCTTGGGAAGCAAGGAAACAGCTACATACTTACTTAAAGCTCAGGCTCAGGCTCTAGAGCAACAGGATGATAGCAGGGAGGAGGGATTGGCCTTCTCTTCCTCAAATGATCTTTGTGGGGTTTTTTGGGGGTGTTTTTTTTTTGTTTGTTTTTGAGACAAGGTCTCACTCTATCTCCCAGGAAGGAGTGCCGTGGAGCGATCTTGGCTCACTGCAACTTTGACCTGCCAGATTCAAGCAGTTCTCATGCCCCAACCTCTCAAGTAGCTGGGATTATAGGTATTTGCTACCACGCCAGGCTAACTTTTGTATTTTTAGTAGAGAAGGGGTTTCACCATGTTGACTAGGCTGGTTTTGAACTCCTGACCTCAAGTGACCTGCCCACCTCAGCCTCCCAAAGTGCTGGGACTACAAGTGTAAACCACCTTGCCTGGCCTGATCTTTGAATTAGTATATACTGGTAAATTCTCATGCTCCTGGTTAAACTACCTGAATAACTTATACAGTGAATACCATGCAGTGCCTGAGAGGAAAGACAAGTGCTGCAGATGATCATTTTCAACACACACCCACACATACACACACATACACATACATGCACACACATGCACATGTGGTTATGCTTGCAAGTTTGAATTATTGAGAAAAACACTCAAGGAGCTCCCAAAACTCACCCTCCAGAAACCATTATCTTTTCTGCAGCAAGAGATAGAATATAATCAGGAAAAAAACATTTTTTAACTCGAAAAACTAAATGTCAACTAGATAAAACAATGAAAAACATTATACCATAATTGCAATTATTTGTGGGGATGGGTGTGAGTAGGGTTAAAACGTGCACTAGTCTCAAACTTAGCTGTGTGTGCTTGATGATAAGATTCCTTCCTTCAAAATTCTCAGGAAAGATGAAAATGAAACAGATGACCAGTCAGGCAATGAAGCTGAAAGTGCTGAACCCCAAGAAAGATCCTTCCTGTTGGAGTGGGGGAGTGGGATAGGGGAATATATTTTATCATAAGCATTTTACCACAACGTCTTCTTCCTTTTCCTTTTTCATAGTAATTCTGCATAGTAACATACACCTAAATAGATCCATCTTTAAAAAAAAAAAAAAAAACCCCACCAAACTATGTTCATTTGTAATCCAAGCTGATGAAATACTAACTTGCAAATTTGGCAGGTGGGGAAGAAAGGAGGGAGAAGGTCAAAGAAGAAAAACATTTTCATAATTACTAGCTATTACAAATCATTTAAACAACAAGAATGGAGGTTGCCAGGCCCAGTATGATGGGTTCCTGTTTAAAAGCTCAGCACTGTCATTAGTAAATGAACAGTGATGTGGCATTATCTCAGACTCTCTAAGTGATGGTTTGACAGAAAATCGATGGCTACACAATTTTACTGCACACCAGAAATAAAAATAAAAAGGTCTGGTTTGCCATAAACACATTTCATAATTAGAGCACTGACAGATGGAGTCCTTATTCTCGTTCTAAATTGCTGCATCTTCATTTCTTCGGGGTTTATTTTGAGTTCCACCTGCACAAGCTCTCCAAGTTAACGGCTAATAAGAAATGATTCACGTGTTCCCCGGGGCTTGAGGAAATCCCATGGGTTTTTTTTGTCTTTCATTCTTTACCAACTGCCCTGGGCCCATTTATTAAACAAACCATACTGAGCATTCATGTTCCAGGATTAGGCCGAGTACTGCTGGGAGGATAGAGAAGAATGAGATATATGTGTGCCTTCAAGAGATGATGAAGCTGTGAGACTAATTCTTTGAGAAGTTTGACTAAGTTCTGTTTTGGTTTTCTTCTCTTTTCTCTGCCCTGTCTACCCCATCCTTCCTGTGATCTCCTTTCTCTTTGTGCCAATTCTATACTTGTACACATTTCTATAATAACCTTTTTCATTTTATATTGCATTTGTTATATTCCTTGTCTCAGGAGAACTCTTAGGAAGCAGTGACCATGCCATAAGCCATGCTTCTCCTATTCTACTTTTTGTTTTATTCTTTTTGAGACTGGGCCTCAATCTGTCATTCAGGATGGAGTCCAGTGGCACAATCACAGCTCACTGCAGCCTCGGCCTCCCCGGGCTCAGGTGATCCTCCCACCACAGCCTCCCAAGTAGTTGGACTATAGGCATATACCACTGCATCCAGCTAATTTGTTTGTATTTTTTGTAGCAATTGGGTTTTGCCATGTTGCCCAGGCTAGTCTGGAATTCCTGGACTCAAGTGATCTGCCCACCTCAGCCTCCCTAAGTGCCAGGATTACAAGCGTGAGCCACCACACCGGGCCATACTTTGCTACTCTAAATGACACAACAGCTATAGATTTTTTTAAATGTATTGATATTTTTAAAAGATATTTAAATAGTAGATATTTCTAAAGATTTGTTGAACATAAACATAACTCACCACTTTTATGGCTTCAACTACTAACTAAATGATATTCATTTTAAATGTGTTTGTCCATCCCTGGTCCCCCTCCCAAGCTTCAAATTCATTATTTCTAATTGCCTATTACATATCTCCATTCAAATGTCCCATAAGCATCTATAAGTCAACTTGTCCAGAACTGAACATATCATAGTCCTCTACTCCAAATCTGTCTCCAGTTGCTCGTATCTTGGTTAATGGTGAGACCATGTATTCACTCTTTCAACCACAGGGTCTTGTTTGACTCTTCTCCCTTCCTTACCTTTCTCTCAAATCACATCCTATTGATGCTACTATAGAAGACTCTCAAATCATAAAGCTTCCTTTTCTCATTGCCCTCGCCACTGCCTTAGTTCAGACCCTAGTCACCTCCTATTTCATTTTCTACCAGATTTCCATGCTACCAGTCCATCCTCTACATTCCTACCACAATGTCTACCTAAACCAAATGGGATTCTGCAATTTGCCAGTTTAATGATCTCTGCCGGCTCCGCAGTGCCTACTGTACTTGCATCCAAGAATGGTGTCTGTTGACAATCTGACTACATCTTATTTTGTCAGGCTATATTCTTACACTAGATCCTTACAGTGTAAGAATCCTATAAACTAGCCACAAACCCGTAGATTGTTATCTGAACAAGCCAAGGAGACTGCCAAGTCTTTGCACATACTATTGTATTTCCTCTGCCTAAAAATCCCTTCCCCTAATCAACTGGTCAAGGGCCACTTCCCTCCGAAAATATTTCTCTCATTTTCCCCAAGGGTAGTTAGTTAGTGGTTTCCCTCCGTGTTCCTAAAGTCCTTTATTCTCATGTATTTTGTAATATCTTATGCAGTTCTTGCTAGCTAGACTGAAAACTCAGTGAGTGCTAATGAAGGCAACTTTATTCATCTCTGACACTCCAGATGCATTATATAGAGCCAATGGCTGTTTGATAAAATAATGAATGAATCACTAGTTTAATAGTGTAAGGCTGATTAGAGATATGGTTAGGCACCATGTATAAGGATAGTCAAAGCCACAGATATGACTGAGAATGCCTAGGAAAGTGCTTAATGATAAGAAATAAGGAACTGAAGGAAGACCAAGAAAACACTGACATTTATTAAGATGAAGAGAAAGAGCCAGCCAAGGAAATTGAGAAAAGGTAGTCGGAGGAGTAGGAAGAGCCAGACGAGAATGTTATCAAAGAACAAGCCTAGGAGAGTACTTGCGGAAACAATCCCTCCCAGTCTCCCAAATCAGGACTAAAATCTTCTATCTCCTCCCACCACATCATACTTATCCCTATCATAGTGCTTATCACCATACATTTAACTGTCTACTTACCTGTAACTCTCACAGAATATTAGTTCCTCAAAGACAGGGACTCTGTCATATTGACAGCGTATCCTCTGTACTTGGCATAGTACATGACACATAGCCAGTGTTCAACACATACTTGTAAAACGATTGAAGGGATAAATGATTAAACAAATGAGTGAGATGCAACTAAGAAACCACATAAGAACTGAAAGAGGTCCCTAATTTTAGTATTCAGAAAGATATCGGGTGACTTTGGTCTTACATGTTGCCCCATACACCCATACTCTCATTGGTTTCACATTGGAATGTCCAAGAATTTGAAATAAAATAAAAAGCCTCATGGCTTGTCACTTGGCCTTCCTTCCCAGAGTGATCACTTTGACAATGGATGGATGGCTCTGAATAGGTGCAAATAGTTTTCATTCAACGCTTTTCAATCAGATAACACATAATAGAGTCATTATGTCCCTTAAGAGATTGAAAGTTAAATATGTCATTTCAAAATTGCTTCAGCATATATAGTATCATCTTTAAGACAAAGAAATTTTAAACAATAGTAATCAACTCATGCCTTAGTGATCTCGAATTTTTAGCCATTATTTCCTGTACATGTTGTAATCATATGCCCACTATTTGAGAAATCATCACGAAATGGGACAACAGAATATTTATCATCATAAGATTCTAAGTTGCTGATATGAAAAGTATTTCGATAATAAATCCCTAGACAAATGAATGGAACAGAACCTCTGACAGATTGCTAATGTTTTGTTTTTAGATTTACAAATGAGGGGAACTTGTAAAAGGAGAATTGAAAATGGAAAACATAAGTACATCCTGTAGACAAGAAATGCCCTTCAGGATATGAGGTAGGGAATTAAAAGGCGATGCATTTCAGCAGTTTCTGAGAGTTGCTGGAAATTGAAATTTAGGTACCTCTGGCCTGTGCAAACACAGTGATAATCAGCAAGCTATTTTCTTCTCTCTCTGCCCTTCTTGTCTTTACCAGTGAGTGCCATTTGCACACAGAGGACTGTCAAAGCAAAGAAGACGTACGAAAGGAAGTTGCTTTCATTTCTCAGTCTTGCCCCTTGGCAAGTAAAGGGACATTGACTAAGTGTTTCCTATCAACTGCATCTCGCCTACAGTCTGGATCTTCAGGACACTTATGGACTCTAATAGAAACCATAACATAGAGCTGATAAACTCGCTTTCTGTAAGAAAGAGACTTGGAGGAAATATTTCTTGGGCTTTTTGTTTTTTTTTTTTGGTTGGGGGATGGGAGGTGTTTGTTTCAATTCAAGGCATTTTGAAAACTGTCTCCTAAAGTAGTCTACTAGAAGACTAAGGGGATCCAAATGCTCTACATGAGTTTGACACACCCCATGCTGTCTCTTGCAGAGCACCATTTACTCTCTGGAGAAGCAATTCACCTCTCAGAGACATCGAGTCTGGTTCTAACCTTTTGATCACAAAGATTGAGACTAGAGTTCAGAAAAATCATTCTTAGGTTGTTTAATCAAAGATTTTTAATCAACATTTTTAAAGGGTTGTCAGAAAACTACATTATTCAAAGAGGGTTGAGTCCTATATGTTAGAAAAATGTTCTGGTGTCAAAGGGAAGTGGTATATCCTAAACTACCAATATAACAGGGTAGGAAAAGTGTAAGATCTATAATCAGAAATACACCATTTCAAACAGTGACCCATACTGGTAGTATGACAAGTTATAAGTTGTACAAGTTACTGACCTTTCTAGGCAGCGGTTTTCTCACCCACAAAATAGCAACAAAAAAAGCCCATTTTCCAGCATATGAATATTAAATACATCATAGTCCCAAAGTGCATAGGTCAGACGTCTACGGGACATTCAATAAATGTTATTATCTCTTCCACTCGTACCTCCCTACAAAATTTTATTAGAGGCCAGGCACGTTAGCTCATGCCTGTTATCCCAGCACTTTGGGAGCCCAAGGCAGGTGGATCACTTGAGGCCAGGAGTTCAAGACCAGCCTGGCCAACATGGCGAAACTCCGTTTCTACTAAAAAACACAAAAATTAGCCAGGTGTGATGACACATGACTGTGGTCCCAGCTACTCAGGAGGCTGAGGCACAAGAACCGCTTGAACCTGGGAGGTGGAGGTTGCAGTGAGCCGAGATCGCACCACTGCACTCCAACCTGGGCAACACAGCGAGACTCTATCTAAAAATACAATAAAATGAAATGAAAAAAGTTTTAAAAATTGATTAGAAAATGAAGTTCCTGTGTCAAACAACTCTTTAAGACAGCCCTGAACTCTAATAAATCCAGATGGATACATTATAATATCAGATATAATATTTTATCAAATTAAAAGTTGATTATGAGGTATCACTGAGAAAGAGAAGTGCTGCCAATTATAATTGTATGTTGCTACTAATTATGTAAAGCATCATAATTTCAGAAATGTTAACATATGAAAATATGTGCATATTTTCATAAAATCAATAAAATACATTAAAGTGTCTAGGATTTTAGATAAGCTTGGAAATATAACAGACACAAGAAACAGAAAACAAAGAGACCCATATTTCCTCCTATTGCTTAATCTCTTACCTTTGGAGGAAAGAAAAATCAATAAGGTGCAGGCCTGAGAGTCAAGCAATTGCTCAGTTAAGAGTTCCTTTAAATACCAGTTTACCTGGTTTGTACCAGTGACTAGATAGGCAGAAACAGCCTTTGAGGGAAAAAGCATATGGAAGGAAGAAATCAAGAGCATTTTGTGTTTTACAGCCTTGTTTAAAAATCTTAATTTCAATTTTAAGGCTTTTTAATTCTTGGGTTTAAATACTTAAGGTATGTAGTTCTAAATCTATAAGGAGATTAAATCGTAGTTTTCAAAGCTTGTAGAACAACACTCACACAGAGCACTCCTGACCACTTAGTTATGTAACCTATAGCGACATTTAGTGGTGGTGCCTGCAAATTACAACTAGGTGTCCCAAAGGGGTAGGACAATTGTTTGGATAAAATGACTCAGCAAAATTCTCTTTTATCGTAGTGTGAGTGATGTCACATAATCCTGCCCAAGAGGTTATTAAGAGGTCTTTTGGAGGTGGTGCTAGAGGTGGTAGAAGCTAATGTCATTGCAATCTTACATTTGAGAACTAAACTCTGACCTTTTTCTTCTCTTGCCCAAATTTGTATCTAAGGGGCCTGGGGGGTTACACCCTACAATCCAAAATGTCTCATCAAAGGGGTTTTATTTAACCCTATATAATGTGGCTCACTTTCCAACCTGACTCTGGCATAACATCACATGACAGATAAAGAAGGAAATCAAAGTAGTTTAAGCCCAAATATGTTTTATTTGCCATGTCCTGAAATAGTCCTGCAAAGCTGACTGTTTTGGGGGAAATCTACATTCTGAAGAGAATCCCCTTCCTTTTCCTTCCTTTTTCCTGGTCTAGGAGAAAGAAATCAACTCCGATAAGAAACATTTACAATCTATTATCTCTAAAGTCAGCTACCTGGAGACCTCCTCTGCATAAGATAAGGGGTCAGTTGGTCTCCACAACCCCTTATCTTAACCCAGACATTCTTCCTATTGAGTCAAGGTCTTTAAACTCTTTAATTCAACTCTTTAAACCAACTACCAGTCAGAAAATCCTTGACTCTACCTATGACCTGGAAGCCCTTGATTCCAGTTGCCCTGCTTTTCCGGACCAAACCAATGTAACTCTTACATATATTGGCAGACACCTTGTGTCTCCCTAAAATGTATAAAACCAAACTGTATCCTGACCACCTTGGGCATATGTTCTCAGGATCTCCTGAGGGCTGTGTCATACATCATTGGTCTTTGATATCTGGCTCAGAATAAACTCCTTCAAAATATTTAGAGTTTGACTCTTTTCGTTGACATATTTTACATAGTTTGGTATTTTCTGCATTTGCTTTTCTCCATAATAGAATCATAGTGCTGGAAGAGACCCTGGGGACTATCTAATCCAATTCTCCCATTTGCAGATGATAAAGCTGTGACTCAAATATGCAAGCCCAAGGTCACCCAGCTAGGAAGGGGCAGTTCCAGGCCTTGCCAAGAATTCTAAACGCATTGCTCTTGCAATTAAATGGCTTTGTCATTCATACAGCACAGATTAGAGTATTGGCTATAGTTTTCAACACTTATTCATTAAGCACTTAATATAAAATCAAGTATATTAAAAAGATATTTACAGCTCTGTTAGAAAGTTTGAGATGAATTAGGGATTGGTACATAAAAAACAAAGTCCATGAAAACTAATAATTAAACTTATATAGTTTTGACAACTCTATGAGATAGGTACAGTTATTATAACGATTTTATAGTTCAAGAAATTGAGACAAAGAATTATTGAGAACTACTAACTCCAAAAAAGAAAAAAACTATAAAAGTTACATAGAAAAGTAAATGCAATCATATTGTAATACATGGCTCAGCTGTGATAGTAACACAGGCTCAATGATAGAAGCCACAACCTTCGAACAATCAGAGGGGAAGACAGGAGGGGATGTATGTGTTGAAGAACAGGGTGAGGGAGACAGAGATAGGGGATGTAAGAAAACTCATCACTTTCTGTAGAAGGCTTGAATAGACATCTAAAACTAGCTGGACATGGTGGCTCATGACTGTAATTCCGGCACTTTGGGAGGCAAAGGCAGGAGAATCGCTTGAGCCCAGGAGTTTGAGACCAGCCTGGGCCACACAGCAAGAACCTAAACTCAACAAAAAACTAAAAAATAAGACAGGCATGGTGGCACAGGTATAATCACAACTACTCAAGAGGCTGAGGTGGGAGGATTGCTTGAGCCCAAGAGGTTGAGGCTGCAGTGAGCCATGATCATGCCATTGCACTCCAGTCTGTGTGACAGAGCAAGACTCTGTCTTAAAAAAAGAAAATATCCAAAATTGAAAAATTGACACAAAAAATAACATAAGCATAGAGATGTTTGTATAGAGGCAAATCCAAATGAAAAACGGAAAAGGGAGTTGAAGTGATTGCCTACAGAGAATAGTAGGTATTAAGAGCAGGGAGAGGTGGAAAGGAATACTACTGTTTTTTTTTTTTTTTTTTTTTTTTGAGACGGAGTCTCACTCTGTCACCCAGGCTGGAGTGCAGTGGTGCAATCTCGGCTCACTGCAAGCTCCGCCTCCCGGGTTCACGCCATTCTCCTGCCTCAGCCTCCCCAGTAGCTGGGACTACAGGCGCCCGCCACTGCGCCCGGCTAATTTTTTCTATTTTTAGTAGAGACGGGGTTTCACCATGGTCTCGATCTCCTGACCTTGTGATCCGCCCACCTCTGCCTCCCAAAGTGCTGGGATTACAGGCGTGAGCCACCGCGCCCGGCCGGAATACTACTGTTTTTAATTATAAGGTTTGTAGGACTGTTTGATGCTTTAAAATATGTACTTTTATGATATAAGAAAATATAAAATCAAATTTAAAAGCTAAAACATAATACAGCCAAATCACTAAAAATATTGCTTTCAAATTATGTGTAAAAAAGACAACGATGTTTCACAAGCATCTCTAAATAAGCTGAAAAAGAACATTTTACACAATGATCTATTTATGTTATCTGCACAAGATGTAAAACATCAACCAGTGGCCCATACTCAAAGGCCTTGTTCCTATAAGTAAAAGGCAAATCAACTCACATTCCTATGTTTTAAGTTGAAAGAGAGTATTTGTGGGTGTATGCATCATTTTTTATGATTCTCCTCTTTGACCGACTTTTTTGAATTCACCTACTAACACCCCAGTGGCATTAGTGTAGCCTTGGCTGCTGCGATGCCCTGCCCACATCTCCTCCTCAGGACTGGAGCACTCACTCCTCCAGCTGCTGGGACTGTTAGCAGCAGATGGCTCTCAGCTGAGTTATTTTCCAGTGATTGCCTTTAGCCAGAGTGCTGCCTAGCCCAAGGTCACCAGGCCTTTCCAATAACAGTCAATGTGGTGGTATAAAGACTCAGTCCTCTTGACCCAAGGCAGAGCAACTCTGAGGTGCTGTCCAGTTTCAGAACACTCCCACGGATCAGCTGGGGCCTCTGTTGGAGCTGCTCAGCCTGCTTCCTGCTCCCTCTTTTCTACAGGTGTTGATCCCATCCTCAGAGCACTCCCCAACAAACTTCTTGCACACAAATCCCCACGTCAGTGTGTGTTTCCAGGGAATCTGAAGTAAGATAGTCCAGTAAGAGCCTTTTTACAGTTCTACTAGATACAATAATATCATTATTTTAGTTTAAGTGATATTAAAGACAAAGTCTCTTGACTCTTCACCCTCCTTTAACTTATTTTTCAGAGAGTTTTTAATGGTGCATGCCATGTGCATTAATCTTATCTTACATCGCGAGTGAAATTTATCTTTAATTAAATGTTGAAGATAAATATTAAACTTATTTAATATTTAATATAATTTACTGTTTGAATGTCTACTATATACAAAGTACAGTGAAAGGTAAGGAGGGGAGGGCAGAAGGAAATCCACAATGAGTAAGCAAATGAATCAAATGAGATTTTCTCCCTCCTTGATGAGTTTATAATTTGGTAGAAGAGATAAAAATGTACACTAATTACTGTAATCACTGGAATGTAACAAAGAAGTAAAAAGTGCTATAGAAGTTCAGAGAGAAGATAATTTTGTTGGTTTTGTATTTGGTTGGGGTGGAAGAAGTGAAGGGTTGTTACATTTTCCCTTCTTAACCTACTTCACATCAGCTTGCCTTTCAACACTGGATTGGAGTTCGGTGGAGGAAAAAGGTAGAAAAGTGATTTAAGACAGATGTAACAGACAAGAGTAAAGGCTCAGAGGTATAAAGGGTGGTGGTGTTTGGGGAATAACTATTATACTAACAGAGTTTAACTGGAGCACTATAGGTACAAAACAGACAAGCAAAGTGAACATGCTAGAAGGGGGAATCTGTCTAGAAATGCATCCTCTTCTTCTGTTACAACCACCAAATCAGACAAATCTTCTTCTGTCATACCCACCCAATCAGACATTCTAGGACAGGAACAGTGGCTTTGACCAAGCCAAAGATCATTACCTTTCAATGCGTCATTAGGAAGGCTGGGGACTGCCCCCCTGGGTTCCAGGCCATCTGGGCAGCCGTGAGACTCCCGCCCACTACAGATGCATTTGCTTTTCCATTGAGCCACCACCAAAGTCCCAGAGGGATTCTCATTCAAACATTTTCCAAAGAATTACTTTTAATACACTATTACATTATAATTTAAAAGCCATAGACTCTTGTAGGGTAAATGCACGTGACAGCAATAACTGAAGCATACTCTTAGAATGACCCTGTATGGCAGATGCACCTGAATGTGTGTTCCAAGCTAGGCAGTGAGGGAGTGGCCAACCTGGACATTGGTTCCCTGTCTATGAGAAACACAGGAGCCCCCAAGTCCCATTCCACGGAACATAGACCATACAGAGAATTGAGGCCCAAGTTTTGGGCTTGATGAAGGTTGCCAGGTGGAGATCGTTAGCGGGAGTGTTCAGTGAAAATGTTATATCAACTGTACGCTGTTTGCAAGTGTTTTTCTACCCAGCCTGCCACCACTGGGTCAAGTGGATATGTTGTCTGGTCCACCACCACTGGACTGTTTCTGTACGTAAGGGGGGTTCACCTGTCCAGCCCACCACCACTGAACTCTCTCCCCTGTATATAATCCCCTAAGAAAACTCCATGTCTCATTTGCTGGTTCTAGGTCTCTTCAGCCTCTTGAACCTGGTCCCTTTCCTGCTGAGGTTAATAGTTGTTTAACACAACACCTCTCCAGGGAAAAAAAAAAAAAAAATTTAAACTTTTTCGTCAGCCAAATTTCAAATTTCTACAAAGTATCTTTTAGTATTTGCTATCATAAGTTTCTCATAGAATATTTTAATTATTTGTCTAAATGTACTCTTTTGTAAAGATCTTCATAATTTAACTGAACAAAAGCTGTTTAATTCACTGTGGATGAATATTCTTTTTATTCAGTGCCCTCCTTTTAATTTTACATTTCTACCAACTTCAGCCCAAATCCACTGACTTGGAAAACCATGTTCCACCTTTTATTTACAAGGCAGCAGGGAGGAGAGAGTCAAACTCTCTTCCCTTCCTAATAATTAGTGGCCTAATTCGCAATCAATCAGTGTTCAACTCTCTTCCCTTCCTAATAATTAGTGGTCTAATTCGCAATCAATCAGTGTTCTGTGTTTTTCTTAAATATCTGACCATTTTTTAAGTCACAGTCATATTTATTATACACAGATGTCATGTTTTTATAATTTTAGGCTTTTATACATTCACACTTGCATAAGTATACCCCAAAACAGAACTTTTCCATCCTAAACTTCTGAACATAAACTGCCCAGTGACCATTTCAGACCATTGCATGGTGATGCTACCAACTGGCTAACAGTTCAGTTTCAGCAGTGACACCTTCTTTGCCTGTGCCACAGTATCTTTTGTGGGCAATTTTTTGGATATTTCATTTTCTTTTTCCTTTTTTTGTAAAACCAAAATGAGACAAAAATAAATTCATATGCTAAAATTAATGATAACAAATGAAGATCTCATCAAAATCATACAAGAGAGACAAAGAAGCAAATTCTTAGCTCTCCCAAAAGTGGAAACTCCTAACTTTCAATCAAGACATGATGGAACTTAAACTTGTCAATCAAGTCTTTAATGGGAAAGAAAAAAAAATAAAGAATGTATATGAAATGAGACAAACATATCAATGAAGAGGATATCTAAAAGGAGTAATTAAGATTTTATAATATATTTTTAGCTCTCTGGCACTAGCTATCCATCCTACCCCATGGCACCTTGAATTTTCAAGTCCATTGATCATCTTTTATGCATTCATCTTTCATGCACATTTTCAAGAATGTGTTACGCCTGGAAATTGTCAAACACACTAATTCAGAGCTAATCTTATTTCAACACAGCAGTATAGGCAGGTATTCAAATAAGGACATTATTTATAAGAAAATACCTATGTTATAAAGCTCATGGCTAGTTACCAAAAAACAAAAGCTATCATTATTTGAAATTTAGAGCAGATTCATTAATCTCTGCTAAAGAAAAACAGAATTTTACAACTGGAGGAAAAATAAGACATATGAGTCATGCCTCCATATAATGCAGTTCTATAAAAACCTGAAATAAGACAAAAACGAGGACCTCGAGAAAGAAAGTCAAATGTAAGTGAATGATTAAATACATATGCACTCAAGAGGGACACTAATCTATTCAAAACATGAAGCAGGTAGCAGAAAGATTGGACCAGGTTTGGTTTGATGACAGAGCTATTCAGCTTCCAGCATTCCATGCCAACATTACAGAATTTGCTCTCCTGTTGGCAATCTCCCTCATTTTTCATCAAAGAAGAATCAAGGGCTTTTAATTAATTGTGCAAGTGAAGGGAACAACCTGTTGCTGTTCAAGTTCTCTGACTTTACAGAGAGGTTCACCATTGGGACTAAGAAACCTATGAGATGATAAATTGGTCATCAATTTTATATTTTCACACTCAGTTATTCCTACCAGACTCTTTACTCCTAGTACTTAGGAAGAAGTTTCCAAACCCCATCATCAGAAATGTGTGGAACCTTCTAAACTGCCCCCAAAATACAGAGTTTAACTTATTAAACTTAACTGAAAACAGAGAGAGACTCTATCATATCTCTGGCTCACGCCTGTAATCCCAGCACTTTGGGAGGCTGAAGCAGGTGGATCACTTGAGGTCAGGAGCTCGAGACCAGCTTGACCAACATGGTGAAACATTGTCTCTACTAAAAATACAAAAACTAGCTGAGCGTGGTGGCACACACCTGTAATCCCAGCTACTTGGGAGGCTAAAAGAAGAAAATCACTTGAACCCAGGAGGCGGAGGTTCCAGTGAGCCAAGATCACACCATTACACTCCAGCCTGGGCGACAAGAGTGAAACCCTGTCTCAAAAAAAATAAGAATAATAATAAATAAAATTTAAAAAGAAAGAAAGAAAGAACTGATATTTTCACTTGGAAAGTATTATAGAAGAGCACTTTGGCTGAATTCAAATGTAATTAGAGTTTTTTTTTTTTTTTTTTAGACAAAGCCTCGGTCTGTCACCCAGGCTAAAGTGCAGTGGCGTGATCTCAGCTCACTGCAACTTCCGCCTCTCAGGTTCAAGCAATTCTCCTGCCTCAGCCTCCTGAGTAGCTGGGATACAGGTGTGCACCACTACACCCGGCTAATTTTTGCATTTTTAGTAGAGATGGGGTTTCACCATGTTGGTCAGGCTGGTCTCAAACTTCTGACCCTGTGATCCGCCCACCTTGGCCTCCCAAAGTGCTGGGATTACAGGTGTGAGCCACTACACCCGGCCCAATTATAGAAATTTGTAAAGAAAATGTTAACTTTCAATTGTATTAGCTATAGAGAAATTAATTATGAAAATAAATAAGAACAAGATGGGTAAAAACGGGACTTTATACCTTCCCCAAAAGATGCACCTTAGCCTTGGATTTGGGATTATTTTCAGCTCCCAATGCCAGACTCTGGGCCAGTTTGTTCATAGGGGTTGGCTAGGAAAGCCTTCTTAGGTGCCAACTTTCTCAGGCCAAATATCAGCATGAGGACATCCCTATGTGTTGGTAATCTGCAGCTAATTTACCAGTAGCCAGAGATTCCATATTCAGTGAAAAAGGTTCATGTCTGTTCCCAACGAACAGAGAGCCACAAACTTACTATCTTCTCTATCTACAGGCAGGTCTTCAATGTAAAGTTCTACCTGAGTAACCGTGACCCACATCTGCAGAAAGTTGACTGGTCCCTAGTTCAAAAAAAGGTTTGGGTTTATTCCACACTTCAGCATATGTCTGTCTGACTGCACAGTGGGACAGAAATCTTGCCAAATAACCTGGCACTCTTCACTCTGGCTTTCAGAAGACCGAAAACCATAGAGCCATGGTAAGTAACTTGCCAAGACAATAAATTGGTAAATCTCCCAAGCAATTTCTTAACTCAGGATGAAAGTGGGCTTGGATAATTTCTCAATCTTCAGTAATTCAATATCACATTTTTTTTTTACAAATATATAGAAGGAAAGGAGTGAAAAACTTCAAAATCTCACAAGTGATGGTGTAGAAACTACCCACCCATATGCTATATGACAGTTGTTCTTAAGGTAGACTAAATATATCAGCGTGATAGAGTGTTTTTATTTTGTTTAAATCCAGAGCTAACCACCAAAATTTCAGTTTCTCTCTCAATTTCTCCCTCGCACTTTTCATATATTTGTACACAGTACCTAGAACAATACCTGAACAATATTCAATAGATATTAACATACATTACATGAACAAAAAAATGTTAATCTCTAGAAAGAGCTCAAGGCTCTCTCCCCCATTCTCCTACACCCACTCCTAAGGAGAACATATATGGTGGGTATGATGGGGGCAAGGACAATATTGGGTCACATTTTTGGTGTGATAAAGGTGAAAGATCTGGAGCCATAGCATTTCCTTTGGATTTGATCATTGGAATCCTGACTTCCTTTTGAATTCTCTCTCCTGTACCCTGCTCCCCCAATTCCTGCCCTACCCACAGCAGGAGGAAATGCCACTGTCATTCTCCTTCTCCTTTTTCTCCTTTCCTTCATTGCCTCCACATTCCCTTTATAGAAAGGCAAGCAGAAACCAGGTATATTAGTCCATCTTCACACTGCTGATAAAGACATACCCTAAACTGGACAATTTACAAAAGAAAGAGGTTTAATGGACTTACAGCACCATGTGGCTGGGGAGGCCTCACAATCATGGCAGAAGGTGAAAGGCACATCTCACACAGCAGCAGACAAGAAAAGAGAGAGAGCTTGGGTAGGGGAACTCCTATTTTTAAAACCATCAGATCTTAGCAGACTTATTCGTTATCACGAGAACAGCAAGGGAATGACCTGCCCCCATGATTCAGTTACCTCTCACCAGGTCCCTCCCACAACATATGGGAATTCAAAATGAGATTTGGGTGGGGATGCAGCCAAACCACATCATTCTGCCCCTGGCCCTTCCCAAATCTCATGTCCTCACATTTCAAAACCAATCATGCCTTCCAAACACTCCCCCAAAATCTTAACTCTTTTCAGCATTAATTCAAAAGTCCATAGTCCAAAGTCTCATCTGAGACAAGGCAAGTCCCTTCCACCTATGAGCCTGTAAAATCAAAAGCAAATTAGTTACTTCCTGGACACAGTAAGAGTACAAGCATTGGATAAATACAGCCATTCCAAATGGGAGAAATTAGCCAAAACAAAGGGGCTACAGGCCCCATGCAAGTTCAAAATCCAGTGGGGCAGTCAAATCTTAAAGCTCCAAAATGACCTCCTTTGACTCCATGTCCCACATCCAAGTCACGCTGATCTAAAAGGTGGGCTCCCACAGCCTTGGGAAGCTCCTCCCCCATGGCTTTGCAGGGTATAGCTGCCCTCCTGGCTGCCTTCCCAGGCTGGTGTTGAGTGTCTGCCACTTTTCCAGGCGCATGGTGCAAGTACGGTGGATCTACCATTCTGGGGTCTGGAGGATGGTGGCCCTCTTCTCACAGCTCCACTAGGCAGTGCCCTAGTAGGGACTCTCTGCCGGGGTTCCAACCCCACATTTCCCTTCCGCACTGCCCTAGCAGAGATTCTTCATGAGGGCCCTGCCCCTGCAGCAAACTTCTGCCTGGGCATCCATGCGTTTCCATACATCTTCTGAAATCTAGGCAGAGGTTCCCAAACCTCAGTTCTTCACTTCTGGGCACCCACAGGCTCAACATCACATGGAAGCTGCCAAGGCTTAGGGCTTCCACCCTTTGAAGCAATAGCCCAAGCTGTACCTTGGCCCCTTTTAGTTACAGCTGGAATGGCTGGGATGCAGGGCACGAAGTCCCTGGACTGCACACAGCAGAGGGACCCTGGGCCTGGCCCTCAAAACCATTTTTTCCTCTTAAACCTCTGGACCTGTGAAGGGGTTGCCACAAAGGTCTCTGACATGCCCTGGAGACATTTTCTCCACTGTCTTGGTGATCAACATTCAGCTCCTCATTAGTTATGCAAATTTCTGCAGCGGGCTTGAATTTCTCCTCAAAAAATGAGATTTTCTTTTCTGTCACATTGTCAGGTTGCAATTTTTCAAACTTTTATGCTGTCTTTCCCTTTTAAAGCTGAATGCCTGTAACAGCACCCAAGTCACCCTTGAATGCTTTGCTGCTTAGAAATGTATTCCACCAGATACCCTAAATCATCTCTCTCAAGTTCAAAGGTCCACAACTCTCTAGGGAAGGGGCAAAGTGCTGCCAGTCTTTTTGCTAAAACATAACAAGAGTCACCTTTGCTCCAGTTCCCAAAAAGTTCTTCATCTCTATCTGAGATCACCTCAGCCTGAATTTCATTGTCTACATCATTATCAGCATTTTGGTCAAAGCCATTCAACAAGTCTCTAGGAAGTTCCAAACTGTCCCACATTTTCCTGTCTTCTTCTGAGCCCTCCAAACTGTTCCAACCTCTGCCTGTTACTCAGTTCCAAAGTAGCCTCCGCATTGTCGAGTATCTTTGCAGCAGCACTCCCAGTACCAATTTATTGTATTAGTCTATTGTCATGCTGCTGATAAAGACATACCCAAGACTGGCAATTTACAAAATAAGAGGTTTAATGGACTTACAGTTCTATGTGGCTGAGGAGGCCTCACAATCATGGCAGAAGATGAAAGGCACATCTCACATGGGGGCAGACAAGAGAAGAAAGACAGCTTGTGCTCCCATTGGTTTGTGTTGTTGTTGTTATTGTTATGTTGTTTTTCCTTTGTTTTTGTTTTTGTTTTTGAGACAGAGTCTCACTCTGTTGCCAGGCTGAAGTACAGTGGCACAATCCTGGCTCACTGCAACCTCCGCCTCCCAGGTTCAAGCGATTCTCCTGCCTCAGTCTCCCAAGGAGCTGGGACTACAGGCACATACCACCACGCCCAGCTAAATTTTGTATTTTTAGTAGAGATGGGGTTTCACCATGTTGGCCAGGATGTAGTCTCAATCTTTTGACCTCATGATCCACCTGCCTTGGCCTCCCAAAGTGCTGGGATTACAGGTGTGAGCCACCACGCCTGGCTGAAACTTCTGTTTTTTAAACCATCAGATTATGTGAGACTTACTCACTATCACAAGAACAGCACAGGAAAGACCTGCCCCCATGATTCAATTACCTCCCACCAGGTCCCTCCCACAAAACATGGGAATTCAGGATGAGATTTGGGTGGGGACATAGTCAAACCACATCACCAGGGATAGCCACAGGATAAATAAGGCCCGTAGAAACAGCTTTAGTCCTTCTGTGTTAGGCTAGAGACATGTCCTCCTTTTCCTTTAGCCATCTTTCCTTGCTTCCTGTGACCACAGGATGAACACAACAGAAGAGAGTGAAATTCAAGGAAAAAGACTAAGGAAGCAGTTCAGTCTGAGGCTCAGACCTACCTTGAGGAAAGGTGTCATACATGGGAGCATCCAGGAGACCTAGTCACAAATCACGGAATGGTTTGTGACAAAAACCCCAAATAGTGATAAAGAGAATAGATTTTTCTGGCCTTGACTTTTGTACATATATATATCTCTTTAGAAAAAAGCTTAATTTTTGGTAAATGGCTGGTTAAAGGTTTAGAGCTTGATCATGGTAAAAATCATCTTGAAATAACACATAAATAAATAGATCAGCAAGAACTGCCTTCAACAAATGGAATTAATCCATAACCTCCCCCAAAAACTTCAGAGTGGTAAATACAAATACAATATAATATCTATAGGGCATTAATGTAAAACTACACAGGGTAAAATGGGGGAGAGGGAAGGATTCAGTCCCTCTCAAAGGCCTGAGAATAAGACAATAACACATACAGCCTCCGAACAAGCAATAGCATAAGGTTCATTCACATCCTCAATAGGATGACAAGGACATATCCAAGTCACCTACAAGTAGGGGCAGAGCCTAGAGGCTATCCTCAAAAGGCCTCAACCCCATTTACAGCTACACCCCTTCCAGACCTGCCTTGGTCCATTATTACCCTTCTTTCCTGGGGACAAATTAATATTTATTATAATAGCTAATTTCAAATAATTTCATTATATCCCTACTGGCAACAAACATTGCATGTAAAGAAGCTTTATAGTTGTCAAATTATTTAATTCTATTCCATCTTTTAGAGAAGTCTAAGAAAAGTCAAAGCTTAGAGAGCCCAGGAGTGGTTCCTTTCCATTACAGACTAAGTTATATATAAAATTAGGGCAGCTGGAAAAGAAGACATTCAAACTCCTAATCCTGTTCTCATGATGCAACTCATTATTACTTTATGTGAAAAGAATTCTGCAAACAGTAAAGTCATTTTCTTTCTTGCTTGCTTTCTTTCTTGCTTGCTTTCTTGCTTTTCTTGACAGGGCCTTTCTCTGTTGCCCAGGCTGGAGTGCAGCAGTGCAATCGCCGCTCACTGCAACCTTTAACTCCTGGGCTCAAGTGATCCTCCTGCCTCAACCTACCAAGGAGCTGGAACAGCCACATGCCACCATGCTAGGCTAATTTTTATATTTTTTACAGAGATGGGGGTCTCACTAGTTTGCCCAGGCTAATATCAAACTCCTGGGCTTAAGTAATCCTCCTGCCTTGTCTTCCTGAAGTGCTAGGATTACAGGCATAAGCTACCACACCCAACTCAAAGTCATTTTTAAAAGTGATTATAAATGCTACAATGTATACAATTTTGCACCACCTTAATATGAATTTTTTATACTAGACTTTGTTATAACTCAGGACTGCTCTACTTCTAAAACCCTAAACTATAATATAATAGTCTACTAGCACAACCATCTACCCCTCCAGTTAGTATTCCATTTCTCCTGTTCCTGTTATGTGTTCTAAACTTCCAAATCGATATTTCCATTCATAAACTTGCTACTACTCCAAACCCATACACAATCCTCTTAGATCTCTTCACCTGAATGATTTACAGACATACAAACTCAGTATGTCTAAATTAACTTTATATTTTTCTACCAACCCTGCCTTCTCCTTGAACCCCATGCTTCACACAGACCAAACTATTGTCCACTGAATGGGTTCTTCTGAATCTCTCCTATGCATTTGCTAATATCTTTGCCTAAACTCATATCCCACATTTCTACCCAATTCCTTCCCAGTTCTCCTCCAGAAACATGCCCACTCAACACTTACTCATCTCTCAAGACACATTTCAAGTATTACCTCTTACTACCTCTTCTTGATTACATTTCAAGCAATCCCTTCCACACCAAGGTAGACTTTTCTTTTGAGTTCCCACTGATTTCTACATGTTCCAAACACTTCTGCAATGAAGCAGAGATTATTATACCTATATGGGTTAAGAGACTTTAGAAAACCACAAGCCATTTTCAACTCCAAAAGAAATCTCAGGAACTCTTAGATCTGCCATCATGTTAACCTCTTGAGTCACACTGCCCATCAACAGTAGACTGAGGTATGCATACAGTCTCTAATTTTGGTGAGGCCTAGGAAATATGAGAGCAAAGACAGTGGTAACAGGCTCAGATAAATAAGGTAGAGAGCTGAGAACTGGATTGGAAATACATCTCTGCAGGTATCCTTGCACAACAGTGACCCCCAAATTAATGTAATCACAACTTTCCCCCTTTCTCTACTTTGCCAGAGAAATAGGTCTTTGTGACTAGGACAGTCACCAGGCCTGGATCTTTTGTTGCATTGATTTGAGGTACAGGATGAGTTGAAATACAAGAAGAATCGTAACAGCTAACGTAATCTGTACTAGGGGAAGAAAAAAGAACAGGAGGTAGGTGAGGAGAGGAGAGAAGAGATCCAGAGAAGACAGTGTGAGAGACAAGAGCCAATTGGGATGTGTTGTGATGGAAGAGTCCTTTGAGGTGGATGTTTTGTGATTCCTCAGTGCCCTTCTTTGAGCAGAGCATGTGAGAAGTCCTCCTCAGTGTGTCATGTGAGATATCCTATTTCATTGAATCTAGGATGCTATTTCTCATAAGGGACATTATTATTTTATCTATTGATAAAATATTGAATTGAAAGAAAAAGAGATGGGGAAAAGATTTTTATTTCCTGTTTTGTACTGTATAAAAGAGGCTATAGGAATTTTAAAGGAATTTTTAAGAAACTTGTAATTATTGTTTTTAGCCCTTTTTAATGGGATATTAGACAGGTGTTTTGGGCTTTTGTTTTGTGTTTTTTGCTTGTTTTCAAGTGAGTAAGTGCAGAGAGTAACTTAAAGGCAGCTCAGTTTTACATAGTTATATTTAACTATCTAGAGCTTTCCTCAACATTAAAAAATACAGATTTTTCAGATGTCTCTTCCCATCTCCCTTTCTGGTATCAATTTGAAAAAAGCATTAGGGGGGACCCCAAATAATAATAATATCTAATATTTTTAACACTTTGAGTTAAGATTTTTAAAATGAATGAACTCATTTAATTTTTACAACAACTCTGTAAGAAGATAGAGTTTATTATCACTATTGAACATAGAAAGCTTAGTATAACCAATAAGTGGCAGAGCTGGGGTTCACATCCAGTCATTCTGGATCTAGCGTCCATGTTCTTAATTGTCATATTCTACTGCCTCACACTTTAAAAATACACCATGTTTTCCATAAGAGGAAGCCACTTATTACTCTTCCATGTAACTAAAGTCAATTGGACAATGACTTTATGCCATATACTTTAGTAAGCAGATATACACCCAAAAGCCTAGTATAATAAGAAAAACAACAACTTTTAAGCCAACTAATCATTGAAACATGCAAAGATAAAAAGAATATTATTAGACAAAGTGAAGATTGGATTTTTTACAACTATAGTTGTTTTATAGTCCTAGAAACTAAAGAGCAAGTAAATTAAGAAACACAGTTACATTTATTTGGAGGAAAAAATAAAGACTAAAAGACACTGGTAAGAAAGTTGCAAAGATTGAAGATTCTCTTCATTTGATATTAAATTATGCAAATCATATGCAAACTGCAAATCTGCATGAAGATAGGAAGAATCTGTGGTTGTTTTCTTTCATTAAGCCTTATGTAAACACAGCTCTGGGAGGAATTCCTTCTATTGGCTTGATGAGAAGAGAGGGTAAAGTAAAGGGGACTTTGTTTTGCAACTTGGATACCAGCTCAGCCACAGTAGAAAGAATAGGGTAGAGTCCTGTGGCCCCCATTCCAGGCCCCCATTTTTGGACAATATTTCTAGACACCCTGGCTCAGAAGGGAACCCACTGCCTTGAAGGGAAGGACTCAGTTCTGGCAGAATCCATCACCTGCTGACTAAAATGTCCTTAAGTTCTGAATAATCAGCAGTGGTAGCCAGACAGTACTCGTTATGGGCCTTGGGTAAGTCTCAGAGCTGTGCTGGCTTCAGGTGTGTCCTGGCACACTCCCAGCTGTGATGGCTATGGGAGAGGTCCCTTCACGTTAAGAAAAGGAGAAGGAAGAGTAAAAGGGACTTTGTTTTGCAGCTTGGGAACCAGCTCAGTCACAGAGGAAGAGAGCACCAAGTGGGCTCCTAGGGTCCCTGATTCCAGGCCTTAGCTCCTGGACAGCATTTCTGGACCTGCCCTGGGCTAGAGGGGAACCCAATTCCCTGAAGGGAGAAACTCAGGATTGGTTCTCTGTTGGTTGGGAACAGACACGAGCCATTTTGACTGAATGTGGAATCTCTGGACTATGGGTAAATTAGCTAGAGATTACCAACACATAGGGATGTCCCACACTGATATTCAGCCCGAGAAGCTTGGCACCTAAGAAGGAAAACTGACAAACCTTTAGCCAGACTAGCAAAAAAAAAAAAAAAAAAAAAAAGAGAGAGAGAGAGAGAGAGAAACAATACAAAAATATAAAATCAGAGATGAAAATGGAAATATTACAACTGAAACCATAGAAATTCAAAGGATCATTAGAAGCTGCTATGAGTAACTGAATGCCAATAAAGTGGAAAACCTACAAGAAACATGTGAATTCCTAGACCCGTACAAGCTACTAAGATTGAACCATGAAGAAATCCAAAACCTGAATAGACCAATAACAAGTAATAGACCAATATCAAAGCTGTAATAAAGAAGTCTCCCAGCAAAGAAAAGTCTGGGACCCAGTGACTTCATGGCTGAATGTCAGCAAACATTTAAAGAACTGATGCCAATCCTACTCAAACTATTCCAAAATAAATAGAATAGGAGGGAATACTCCTAAACTCATTCTACAAGGCTAGTATTACCCTGAAAAAAAAAAAAAAAATCAAAAAAAGGAAAACTACCGGCCAATATCCCTGCTGAACACTGATGCAAAAAATCCTCAACAAAATACCAGCAAACAGAATTCAGCAACACATTAGAAAGATTATTCATTATGACCAAGTGGGATTTATCCCAAGGATGCCAAGATGGTTCAACATATGCAAATCAATGTGATATATCATATTGACAGAATAAGGGACAAAAACATTCATTTCAATTGATGCTGAAAAAGCATTTGATAAAATTCAACACCCCTTCATGATAAAAGCCCTCAAAAAACTGAGTATAGAAGGAACGTTCCTCAACGCAATAAGAGTCATATATTACAGACCTCCTAACTAGTATCATACTGAATGGGGAAAAACTGAAAGCCCTTCCTCTAAGATCTGGAACAAGACAAGGATCCTCACTTGTATCACTGTTATTCAACATAGTCGTGGAAGCCCTAGCTAGAGCAGTCAGACAAGAAAAAGAAATAAAAGGCATTTAAATCGAAAAGGAAAAGGTCAAATTATCCTTCTTTGCAGATGAATAATATTACATTTTAAAAAAAACTAAAGATTCCACCAAAAACTATTATATCAAGTAAAAAAAATAGTAAAGTTACAGGATACAAAATCAATGTACAAAAATCAGTAGCATTTCTACATGCCAGCAGCAAATAATCTGAAAAATAAACCAAGAAAGTAATTCCATTTACAATAGCTACAAGTAAAATAAAATACCTACGAATAAACTTAAATAAGTGACAGGTTTCTACAATGAAAACCATAAAACATTGATAAAAGAAGTTGAAGAGGACATACCAAATAAAGGGAAAGATATTCCATGTTCATGGATTGGAAGAAATAGTATTATTAAAATGTCCATAGTACCCAAAGCAATCTACAGATTCAATGCAATTGCTATCAAAATACCAATGACATTTTTCAAATAAATAGAAGGACGATCTTAAAATTTATATGAAACCACCAAACACTCACAATAATCAAAACTATCCTGAGTAAAAAGAACAAAACTGGAGGAATTGCATTATCTGACTTCCAATTACACTACAGAACTACAGTAACAAAACAGCATGGTACTGGCTGGCATAAAAACAGACATGTAGACCAATGAAACAGAACAGAGAACCCAGAAATAAATCCATACATTTACAGTCAACTTATTTTGGACAAAGGTGCCAAGAACATACATTGGAAAAAGGACAGTGTCTTTAATAAATGATGCTGGAAAAACTGGATATCCATATGTAGAATGAAACTAGACCCAATATCTCTCACCATATACAAAAATCAAATCAAAATGGATTAAAGATTTAAACCTAAGACCTCAAACTATGAAATGATTACAAGACAACATTGGGGAAACTCTCCAGGACACTGGTCTGGGCAAATATTTCTTGAGTAATACCCCATAAGCACAGGCAACCAAAGCACAAATAGACAAATGGGATTATATCAAGTTAAAAAGCTTCTGTACAGCAAAGGAAACAATAAATTAAGAGACAACCCACAGAATGGGAGAGAATATGTGCAAACTATCCATCTGACAAGGGATTAATAACCAAATATATAAAGAGCTCAAACAACTCCATAGAAAAAAATCTAATAATCCAATTTTTTTTAATGGACAAAAGACCTGAATAGACATTTCTCAAAAGAAGACATATGAATGGCCAACAGGTATCTGAAAAAATGCTCAACATCATGAATCATCAAACAAATGCAAATCAAAACTACAATTAAGTATCATCTCACCCCCGTTAAAATGTCTTTTATCCAAAAGACAGGATATAATGAATGCTGGTGAGAATGTGGAGAAAAGGGAACCCTTGTACACTGTTGGTGGGAATGTAAATTAGTAAAAGCACTATGGAGAGGAGTTTGGAGGTTAGTCAAAAAACTAAAAATAGAGCTATCATATGATCCAGCAATCCTACTGCTAGGTATATACCCAAAAGAAATCAGTATATGGAAGAGATATCTGCACTCCCATGTTTATTGTAGCACTATTTACAATAGCAAGATTGGGAAGCAACCTAAGTATTCGTCAAAAGAAGAATGGATAAAGAAAATGTGATATATACACACACACACACACACACACACACACACACACAATGGAGTCCTGCTTAGCCATAAAAAAAAAATAATAATAAGATCTTGTCATTTGCAACAACATGGATGGACCTGGAGGACATTATGTTAAGTGAAATAATCCAGGCACAGAAAGACAAACTTCACATATTCTCACTCATCCATGGGAGGCAAAAATGAAAACAACTGAACTCATGGACACAGAAAGTGGAAGGATAGTTATCAGAGGCTGGGAAGGATAATGGGAGCTGGGCAGGGGAAGTAAAGATGGTTAATGGATATGAAAACAGATAGAATGAATAAGATCCACTATTTGATAGCACAATAGGATGACTACAGTAAATAACTTAATGTACATTTTAAGATAACTAAAAGTATAATCGGATTGTTTGTAACACAAGGAAAGGAGAAATGCTTGAGGTGGACACCCCATTTAGCCTGATGTGATTATTACACATTGTATACCTGCATCAAAATATCTCATGTACCACATAAATATGTACATCTATGTACCCATAAAAATGAAAAACAAATTCTAAAAAAGAAAATTTTGTAATCCTTTTATCACTATGGTAATTTAAAAATGGTTTTTATGTGCCTTCTAGGACTCTCTGCTTCCAGATCTCCACCCCTTATACAATATGCCATTGCTCTTTCGCATTGGTGCTAAAAGCCAAAAGTATTATTTACATCAAGAGTCAAGTATGTTACATCAGAATTGGTATCACTAAATTCAAAAGACTCAATCCAACCATGAATATATCCTAATCATGTACCAATAAAACTGATTTATAACAAACTCCAATGCTCAGGATAAAAAATTTCCAAGTATTTGATTATCTGAGGTAATTTGCATGGGCTAACTCCTTTACTTAGGAACAACTATTTCAACACGACATTATTCTCACTTCAGATGAAAACCATTATAGAAAAAAGCCCACTCTTCAACCTATTCTGGTAACACAGAACAGCTATTTCATTGCCACTTCCGTTGAGTCTATAATCCTTGAGATAAATGAAAAAGAATTCCAATTCCTCAAATTAAGTAGAAAAGTACATGCATAGAAAATATGGTAAGCATGGAGAAAGCCAATTAAAAGGGCCTAAAAAGATTTCTGCTAGTTACCTCTTTAGAAAGAAAATCCACTAAGGATAATGGAGCTACATAGATAAATAAAATACGATTTCTCCCTTAAATCTTGTCAGACTTTTACACTTTCAGTTGCAATCCAAGATATGAAATTTTAGATTTATCAAAGCATATATAGTATCAGTGGGAGGTGGGCAGTCGGGAGGGAGTTTCTTAAAAGAGGCCCAGCAATTCTTTATTAATCAGAGTAAATAAACTATCCTATTCTCAGGGAATATAATATGTCATATCCTTTAGTGACAGGAGAAAATCCTGCTTGCCACTCAAGCTCTCTTAAAAAATATGATGGGGAAGGAAATTGAATCCACTGGGTGACATCTATAAAATATTAGCATTGTAAGAGACTTCAGAGAATTTGTTCAACTGCCTCCTTGGTCAGATAAGGAAACAAGAGGAAGAAGATCCAGAGAAGTTATTTTTGTCACAGTTACTTAGTGACAATGGAATAAGGACCCAACCTGATACCAATTTTTTACTTATTATGCCAAATAATCTTCATCTAAGGATTATAATTATTTATGCTTTCCTAGACCAACTTATAAATTGGCTACTGACCACATATTCCCATTCCCTGAAAATTAGCAAGTAATATCTGATCATAGATTACTTCCAGAGCAGTCTTCCCAAATATATTGATAATCATGTCACTTCTCTGCTTTAAAAATCCTTTTATTCCCAGTGGATAAATTCCAACACAGCTTCTTTCATGACATAATCACTCAGCCTAGACTTCCAGATCTTCCACTTCATACCTTATATTCCAGGAACGCCAAACTGCTTGTAGTTTCCAAAATAGTTTGACACTGCCTTGCTTTGCACAGGTTCCTCCCTCCACCTGACAAACTATTCTCCCACTTGTTTTCAGGAAGAACTTCTATTCATCCTTTAAAAATACATCTCTTTCCCAAAGACTACCCATTCTACCTTTCAGGATGAAATTAATCACAGCTTCCCTTGTATTTCCAACATTGCTCTACTGTTAAACAAATCACAGCACTCAGCAATTATCTCTATCTCCATCTAGTAGATGTGACTCTTCAAGGGGGTAGTCTATAGCTTTGCATCTCTACATTTCCAGCTTTGACCATATAAGACATACTTAATAAATATTTGTTGAACTAAATGAGTGGGGTGGGGGCTAAAATAAGTGCAATTGTTTCTGTCTCTGTTTATATGAGAGAGATCTGTTCAAAATACAGTTGACAACAATCGAGGAAATATGGTAAAGCTAAAGATTACCACTTACAATTATTACTTGTTTTGAATTAGCAGAAACATGTTTGAAACCTGATTTTGGAAAAGGAGCTGCAGCACAGAGAACAATCCATACACAATGTGCATTGATTTCAGCAGGATTTTTGAAAGAAAAGCTTTCTTGGAACAGGTGACCTTTATTACCACTTTGTTTTAATTGCAAATACTTTTAGCACCTTATGCTTATTAATTTGTCAGCCCTGCCAGGAGCAAAGCCAAGAAACCACAACAAAAGAAAAATAAACCTTTAAATGCAGGCAATAAAGAATTGGCTCTAAGTAACAACTACTTTGGGTAATGCAGAAACGCTAAGTAGCCAGCACAGTTCACTAAATAAATTTCATTCTTAATTATAGAAAATAAGGATGGCAAAATAAAAACTTCATCATTCATTGTAATTTGTAGGAATCCAAAGGGAAGTATAGATTGCTTCATTTTATTTTATTGAGTAGAACAGTTCAGCTTCACTGAGGCAATCACACCCGACAGAAAAGACTTCGCCTGTTTATTCATAGCAATATGTGTGCAACCAAGGGGCAGAGGATCCAGATATAAACTGCCAAGAAATTTCTCTCCAGTCATTCTAGAGGTCATTTCAATGATAGCAAGTCGATGAAACTGAAGAATTATTTGACTAGTGTCTAATTCTTCCTGAAAATTGACTGGATGCAAACTTGGCATCAATAAAATATTTGGAGTTTCCATAAGGTTTTGATATTGCAGTATGGCAGAAGATAAATACTCTAAGAATGCAACTATTTCCCTGGAAGTCAAAGTTCATGTGAGTTCCTGACCCTGGTGTTTCAAATCCACTGACTGGCCATGAAATCAAGTACTCCTGGAGGCAGAGAAAAGGGAGATGAGAAAGGCAATGTTTAGTCCTATCTGTATTAGTCTGTTTGTGCTGCTATAAAAAAAAATACCTGAGAGTGGGTATTTTATAAACAACACAAATTAATCTCTCACAGTACGGAGGCTGGGAAGTCTAAGGTCCAAGGCACTGCAGGTTTCATGTCTGGTGAGGGACCAGTCCTTACTTCCAAGATGGTACCTTGAACACTTTATCCTCACATAGCTGAAGTGGTGGAAAGACAAAAAAGAGGTTCACCTAGGTCTCTCCAATCCTTTTATCAAGTGCTAATCCCATCCATGAGTTGGAGCCCTCAATGGCCTAACCACCTCCTAAAGGCCTCACCTCATAATACTGTTGCATTAAGGATTAAGCTTCAGTGTGAATGTTGGAGTGAATACAAACATTAAAACCACAGCACCAGCCAGTTAAACAGTTCAGGAATGAAAGAAGAGATTCCCTAAAGAAAAACTGGATGCTGTTAAAATAAAAGAGAATGGGGGAATGGGGGTGGGCATTGTAGTTCACGCCTGTAATCCCAGCACTTTGGGAGGCCGAGGCAAGCAGATTACTTGAGCTCAGGAGTTCAAAAATGGGGGAATGGACACTGAGCAGATAAAAATGCAAGGTGTACATTTCAGATGTAAGAAAGTTAAAAACTGCTAAATGTAGGCCAGAGAATAAAGATACAACAACATACTCAAGTACTTCAACTCTGCCAAAATAATTTGTAGATTCATCCCATGAGTGTCAGGAAAATAGAACTAGGACCAAAGGTAGAATATCAAAGAAACAGCTTCAACTTAAAATAAGGAATAACTTTATCACAAAAGGAGATGTTTAAAAATAAGTAGGTTGCTCTGGCAAGGCGTAGTCAGTTTCCCATGACTGAAAGAGACAAACAGAGATTCTTCTTCCAACACTTCTGCCTTGGGCCCACCTCTCTTATTTTAGGAGGAAATCTTTTGCTCTGCCTTCCCTTCTTACCCTTAGATGCTCCACCCTATGGGAGAGAGAGAAATTCCATGTCATGTTTAGGCAAGGTTCTCTCAAGGCTCCTTCCTTTTCAGAGCTGTCTGCACATGGATCACATCCATTCTCCCCTATTTCTGTCTCCTCTTTGTGGGAATGCTCCCCAGAACAGGTCCTGGTCTTACAGGGGTAGAAAGACTTGTCATTATTTAGCTGTATAGTCTACAGCTAAGTGAGTGGGCTCAATCCAGGATATAAGAAACCAGAAACCCACTTTGAACATAAGATTCTGAATCAAATTTGCCTGTATTACAGTCAATGTTTGATTCTTATCTAACTTTTCTATGTATACCACAAGTGGATCACAATTTAAAAGGAAGAGAGATAGTTATTAACTGGCTTCCTTAGGCTCTAACATTCCCTACAAGGGATTCCAACATGGAATCCAAACAGCATGTTTGGAATGGGAATGTTGTTTGGATAGTCCACTAGCATTCTTCCCAACCTATGATACGAGTTAGATAAAGCAACAAAGGTCACTGACAACAGCTGGTAATTATTGGCACATATTTATACTTCAGAAATAATCTGAGACTTTCACCCGGTGTCAGGCCACTAGAAAATCTAGCACCCCGCTTGTATTAAGAACTGACACTGATAGCCTCAGGCAGCATGGTCTAATGGAATTCACTGTCCCTAAAAGCAGAAAACCTGACTTCTACTTCACCAAATAATCATATGGCATTTACCATTTAGCCCCTCTGATCCAGTTACTCTTTGTATAAAATAAAACAATAATGATAAAATTTTGCCACAATGTTGGAAAATTTCTTAGTATTTATAAAGTATTCATAATATGCTAAATGCTAAAAAGAACTTTTAACTTTCAAAAGTAAACAGGTCATTATATTTAAAAAATGACCTGCTACATTCTCAGACCAAAATTAGTAGAAAATATGGGAAAATGCAAGCAACGGGCCTAGAATATTCAAAGCATTCTTGGAAAAGCACAAAGCTCGAGGACGTACACTACCTGACTTCAAAAATAACTATTAAGCTATAGTAACTAAGATAATGTATTGCTAGTATAATAATCAACAAACAAATCAATACAACAGAGTAGGGAGACAAAAAACAGAACCACGACTTTAGTTTTTGACAAAGATAATCTAAAGGGGGGAGAAAAGTCACAACAAACGTTGTTATAAAAACTGGTCATTCATATGCCAGAA
This sequence comes from Chlorocebus sabaeus, assembly GCF_047675955.1. Lineage (NCBI taxonomy): Eukaryota > Metazoa > Chordata > Mammalia > Primates > Cercopithecidae > Chlorocebus > Chlorocebus sabaeus. The sequence goes on from NC_132910.1 coordinate 33,248,406, forward strand.
AATGAACTTTGACCTCTACTTTACATCAAATACAAATATTAATTTGAAATGGATTATACACTAATCATAAAAGTTAAATAATGAGGCTTTTAGAAGAAAAGGTAGGAGAATATCTTCAATACTTGGAGATAGACAAATGTTTCTTAAACTAACCTTTCCAATAAAAAAATGGGCAAGATTGCAACAGATCTTTTCACTATAGAAGAGCTATGAATGACCAATAAGCGCATGAAAAAGTGTTCAATATAGTAACCAAAGAAATCAAAATATAAAATTCACTAACAACTACCAAGATAGCTAAAATGAAAAGAACTGACAGAACCAAGTGTTGGCAAGAATGTGGAGCAACTGGAACTCTCACATACTGTCAATGGGAATATAAAAATAGTACAAGCAGTGGTGTGCAGAATCTACCTGGCTCTCAAGATAAAATTACATACATCTCTTCCCATCTCAGCCCTCAATGACTCCACATTGGAAGCTTGAAATTGGCTATGGTGGGAGTTACATGACGGAATTGGCAATTTAGCATCTGGTATTGGTGGTAGTGGTGATCACTGCCACCACTGCCTCCTCCTCCTCCTCCTCCTCCTCCTCCTCCTCCTCCTCCTCCTCCACCACCATCTTGGTCTTCTTCTTTTGGAGGTAGTCTGTTGATAAGCATTTACCAACACATCACTGGATACAGCCACTTTGGGACAACTTATGATTATTTTTTATAAAACTACTTACTCTCTGATCCAGGATTTCTGCAGAAAGAATTTTGCAAGAATGTTCATAGCAGCTTTATTCATAATAGCCCAAATCTGAAAAAAACCCAGGTGTCCATCAACAGGAGAATGGTAAAACATACCATGGGACAGTTATGCATGAAGTAGTTTTCAGCCATAAAATCAAATGTACTACTGAACACTCACTAATAAGGATGAACCTCAAAAACATGCTGAGTAAAACAAGCTGCACAAAGAGTATATAGTATTTTATTACATTTATATGAAGTCATAGAGCAATCAAAACTAACCTAAAAAACAAAAACAAAAACAAAACAAACGAACAAAAAAGAATAGTAGCTGCCTCTGTGGGTGAAGAGTGGAGGTGGGATTGACTGAGAAGGAACATGAGGGTATCTAGGGGTAATGATAAAGTTCTGTAATTGTTAGGAAATGTGTGTTTTTATCTCCTCAGCATTCATATGTTGAAATCTAATCCTGAATGGGATGTATGAATCCTGAAATGGCCAATCCTTCAAGATGAACCCTGAGTGGCTAACTGGGCCTAAATTCAAAATGGAAGCAATTGGCCAACCACTGACTAGATGTCACACACACACTTTGCATTCCTGAGAAAACCACACACTTGTGTAACTTAGGGACCTTCATAGCTGTGTGTTCCTGTTTATGCCACCTGAACCAATAGATGGTGGTGATGGCCCATCTGGAGCAGCTGCTGCGGTGATGCCAGCTGCAGTTGGGGAGGTACAGCCAGGGCTGTTCACTTCCTGGAGCTGGCAGGGGCCAGGAACAGGTGGGAGCCCCACCATCTACTGAGTTGGTGGGGTGGGAGCCCCATGCTCCTGGGCACAGCTGCAGCTGCCCAGCCACAGCTCCAGACCTGGGCATTTCCATTTTGAATTGCTCTCTCAGGGGGCCCAGGGAGCCCCTGGATCCTGCAGGCTCAGAGGTGCCTGCTCCCACTCCCTGGCCTCTCCCTGCTCCCAGCACCCATTCTGGTGTGGAGCAAGGTTGTGGCCAGGACCAAGCACTTCACACCCAGCCAGGTGTCCATACACTCAGGGCAGCACTGACATGCCAGCTCCCTGCCACCTTAGCCCCCTCCAGACTTTGGGCACCGATGAGCACGGGAGGGAAGCCAGATGAGGGATGCTAAGGGCAGCTCAGTATAGGCCTGCAGGCACCCCTCAGCAAAACAGCCAGAGCCCTATGGGCAGCATGTTAACACGAGGAGGCAGCATGTTGACGCAAGGAGGCATACAAGTTCCTGGGCAGAAAGGGATGGGTCCCTGCTAAAACTCCACCTTCTAGACAAGGATGGCCTGAAACCTGGGGGCCAGGCTGCCAGTTTTGAGTGGAGTCCATGGCCTGGAGTGAAAACGTATGGTGCTTTTTCCAGGACCATGGATTAATCAGCATGCATCAGCTCCTTGTGAGCCCGTAAAAACCCTGGACTCAGCCAGGCTTGAACAGATGTAGGGACTACCAGCTACAGGAAGGAGCTACTCACTTTGGGTCTCCTCGACTCTTCAGGACAACCTGCCCACGGAAAGGAGCTACCCACCGTAGGTATCCTCTCTGATGAGAACTGAACAATTGTCAGGACAACCTATCGGCAGAAAGAAGCTATCCACTTTGGGTCTCCTGAGAGCTGTTCTGTTGCACAGTGGCTCACACCTGTAATCCCAGCACTTTGGAAGGCCAAGGCGGGCCGATAACCTGAGGTCGAGAGTTCAAGACCAGCCTGACCAACATAGAGAAACTCCGTCTCTACTAAAAATACAAAATTAGCCGGGCATGGTGGCACATACCTGTAATCCCAGCTACTCAGGAGGCTGAGGTAGGAGAATCGCTTGAACCCAGGAGACAGAGGTTGTGGTGAGCCAAGATTGCACCATTGCACTCCAGCCTGGGCAACAAGAGCGAAACTCCATCTCAAAGAAAAAAGGAACAAATACTGAACTCTAAAGATTTTCATGCTTAAATGTTTAGGGGAAATGTACTTGTGTCTGCAATTTACTCTGAAATGTATCAAAAAATACGATGGATTGGTGTGTGGACAGGGAGGTGAGTAGATGACTAAGTACACAATAAAGCAAGTATAGTATAATGCTCATGGCAGAACCTAGGAAATGGATATGAGTGTTCACTATAAAATTATTCAATTTTTCTGTATGTTTGAAAATTTTTATATTAAAATGTTATAGATATGTGGATGTCTCCAAATATTGGAGTAAAAGAAAATTTATAGCTCTTATTTACTGAGTGCTTACCATGGTCAGGTACTATGCTAGATGTTTTATAAGCATTATCTAATTTACTCCTCACAGCCACTCTGTGTGTTAGATGCTATTATCATTCCCACTTTATTAGTAATTAAACAAAGGCTTCGGGAAATAAAGTCACTTGCTCAAGGTCACAGAGCAAGTAAATGAGGAATGAACTCAGCTCAAACTATCTCAACTATACATTATACAAATTATCTCTCTGTATGGAAAGAACAAAAAGAGAAAAACAGAACAAGAATGAAAAAGGAAAGCAATCTCAACTGGTAATCAACTAGAGATTGGAACATTTGGTCAGAGTCCTCACATCACTCATCTTTTAATTCTAAACTGCGAGCGAGACTGTCTACATAATTTGCAGAGCTTAGTGCAAAATAAACATGGAGTATCCCTTGTTCAAAAATGATCAACTATTTTAAGAAGACAACAGCAGAGCATTAAACCAAGTGCAACCTTCTGAGAGCCAGCTCTGTGTGACCACACAGGTCGTGAGCCCATGAAGCAGTCAGTCCCTGAGTGCAAGAATATGAAGCACTCCATGTAATTATGATTACTACAAATTTCTCAGAATATCAAGCAACGCTTTCCGTGATAAAATCTTTTTTCTTGTCTTCCTCTCCCGTACTTAGTATTTTTGTACCAAGGAACAAAAAGACAAGCCCGAACTTTGGTGGTCATGACATTTGAATACTGAAGCTGTAGTAAGTCTCCATAAAAGACTTTTTTGTTTTCTTCCCCCAAATCAAGACATATTAGTCATAAATGGTACTGATCTTCCCTTCAAATTGGTTGTCACAGACACAGCTGGGAAATGCTGATAGATCATCCGATGAAGGTAAACAGGTTTCAGAAGAGGCAAGCTTTGTCATTAGTGGAATGAATCAGTTATCCATCATTCCCTTCCAACTCCAAAATTGATCAGGCAGTCACAGAATTTCTCCTGCATTTATGTAGCTGCCTTTTACCCTCAGGATTTCTAACCAAAGATCTTATTTATACTTTAGAAAATGGAGACCATGGCACCAATTGAAAGTGTTCTAAAAAAAAAAAATAAAGCTCCCATCTATTTTCAGGCCACAACAATTCAGCAGCAGCTTCGTTGCTTCCTGCCTGGACTGTTGCTGTAATCAGTAATTCTCAGACAGACATAAAACACTGTAGTTTTGCTATGGATAATAGGCTGTTCATCCACTGAAAAGACTTCTATATTTTTTCATGTACTGTACAAAATGCTTCATTTCGACTAGAATCAAAATGACAAATCCTTTTACATCAGAGTTCTGCTGGCTGCCTCAGGAAGCTGAAAAATACTGTCACTAGAGAATAACTGGACGGATTTTAAGAAGCCCAGGATAGGGAAAAGGCACAGGAGACATGATTGCCCTCCCTTTTCATTCTTTACCAGACACTGCAAGGGTTATTCAAATTAAAATGATCAGTCTGTACGCTTTGATAACTCCACATTCAAAATTGATGCCCCAAATTACTAGAATGTAAGATCCCTGTATAAGGAAGGCCACGTGAAGATGCAGCATAAGAATGAGTCGTCTTGAGGACTTCCAGGAAGTCCTTCATTTTAAACTGGAGAAGCCACTTGAACTGGGAATAGGGGAAAGACATTCAATATGCTGATTCTCTAGCAATTTCTGGGGCTGCCGCCTCGTTAAAGGCTATAAAAGCCACTTTGCAAAAATGCAGAAAGCCAGCCTGCTTCCACGGTGACTGAGAGCCCCAGCTGCCTTCCGTTTGGAACGTGAAAAACAGTATGCATTTTGAAGTGAAAAGAGATTCTCCTCTCCTTTGCGGACTTTCAACACGCCTGGAAATATGTCGAGAAATTCTGCCTTATAGGGACAGCTAGGCTATTTGAATCAAAATCTGTTTTGTCTTTGTAGGAAATCAGAACAAGGACAGGTAAAATCAGTGTGGATTTTTAATTTGGAGAATTCACCAGCATTAGGGCAACTGCATCCAGCAAAGGAAATCACTAGAATGAAGACTTCGGGTAGACTTCCTGCCGCCTGCGTTTACCACACAGATCAACGCACACAAGCCATGGAGTACAATGCTGGGGAAGTAGCTGAAGTCATGTATATATTTATATTTCCAAGCAAAGCCGACTCCTCCTTCAAATAAAGTGAACAAACGGGTAATTTATTAAACCTGGACATGTAATAGATAATGTATCTGAATACAGATATATCCATTTTTCACTACTCTTGTATTTTTTAGACAGTCAATGATATCTCTGGAAACCACTGATCTTTTTTTTCTTTTTTTTAATTTACTTCTATTGCCATTGTTAACTAACCTGAGCTTGGAGAGAAACAGAACAGCATGATTTTAACTAGGGTGGGGAAATGTTTATTTAAAAAATAAATAGGTTGATCTGTTTCTGTTACAATATTTCCTTGGTTTTCTTCAAAATGCTAAGTTGGGAAACAGATGAGCTTTGAGGTTAGGTAATCCGTATGGAATCCTGCCTCCATCGATTAGTAGTTAGCTCCAAACCTCGTTCTTCCCTCTTTTGTAAAGCAGAGGAAATAATACTACCTAATTCATGTGTTGTGAAGATTAAATAAGATAACGTATGTAAGACACCAGCACAGGCCTCACACATAAAAAGTGTTAAACACACATTGGTTCCTTCTCCCACTCCCCTCCCCTTCCCCTCATCAAGTCACTGGAATTACTATTTTGGGCGGCCTCCTCTTGCATGCATGCTAATGATTGCCTGAAGGTGGTTTGAGAGCAATTTTAACAATCTCAAGTTATTCTACTTGTTAGTGTAGTTACAGTGAATAATAAATACAACTTGTTAATCATTCTGGACAGTTTCTGCATTGGAAAAATCACACTGGCAGCTTTGCATAACAAAAGGTTAAACTATGAGCCTCAAAGGGAATAAATAATGCTTGATGATTCAGATCAAAATTCAGTATTTCATACTTTTGCCTTTCAAATGAGTCCCATTGAAGTGCCTGCAATTGCCTTCTACCAACATTTAATCCATATTTCTCTCTAACAGGTAGTAGTAAAATTGCAAGATCTTCCCTCAAAAAATAGTGAAGCCTCATGCCCTGGGACCAGACCACCTGGGTTGCAATCCCAGCTTCTTTATTTAGTAATGGTGTGAACTTGACAAATGTCTGATCCCTTTCAAGAGTTGGTTTCCATAACTTTTACATGAGGGTGAAAATAGCATCACTTTCATCTTACCAAGTTATTGTTAGATAAATTTATAAGCACATATGATAGTATCTGACACAAGAGAAAGGGCTTAAATAACTCATTTTTTTTTCCAATCCAACTAACACATCAGTTGGGACTCTTTCTGGGAATGAGGGCATTGGACGACTCTCTTCAAATGGAATGCTACCACCGTTTTCCTGAGAAGGTCAATTTCTCCATCTCTGGCTATACAGCATCCTGGAAAACTCTAGTTAGGAAATGGAGAGGGGGAAGTGGGACTGAAGATATCCACAGATCTGCTCTGGCTTGGGTCTGGAAGGCATACCGCACACATATATACACACACAAATACTTTAGACCACTGCTCCTCGTAGAGAAAAGGAATTTAAGGAGCGATTAAGTGACGAACTCAAAATCCATTTCGCTTTCAACTTAAAAAGAAAAGAAAAATAAGAATATCAAGTATTTAAGTTAGCCCCTTTACTAATGATGATTTCCAAAACAGTTAAATGAAAAAGAAGATCTCTTCTGATTTCTAGGTCAAAGTCAGGTGATTTAGCACTGTCCTTCTCAAACGTTATACATAGGAATCACCTACATTAAAGTGCAATTTCAGATTAAGTAGGTTGGGTGGGCCTTGATATCCTGCATTTCTAACAAGCTCCCAGGCAATGGCAATAAGATGGCTTCTATGGACCACACTTTGAAGAACAAGGATTCAGAGACCCAGTCCAACATAGTCTGTTAGTAAGGACCAACACTTGCAAATTCCTCTTTCCTAAGAAAAATCAGCCCAATATCCAAAGAAAAATGGCCTTTGCAAACACTTGGCTAGAAGGATTACTAATTTTGGGCTTTTGATGGAGCTACTCCATGGAAAGTAGCTCATTTGGTGAAAATATGCTACTAACAGAGGTCTAGAACTTGACCTTGACTTCATCAGCCATTTATCAGCATAATTCTTTTTTGTTTGTTTGTTTGAGCTGGAGTCTCGCTCTGTCACCCAGGCTGGAGTGCAATGGTGCAACCTTGGCTCACTGCAACCTCCATTTCCTGGGTTCAAGTGATTCTCCTGCCTCAGCCTCCTGAGTAGATGGGATTACAAGCATGTGCCACCACCCCTGAATAATTTTTGTATTTTTCATAGAGACAGGGTTTCACCATGTTGGCCAGGCTAGTCTCGAACTCCTGATCTCAGGTGATCCACCCGCCTTGGCCTCCCAAAGTGCTGGGATTACAGGCATGAGTCACCACACCTGGCCATCATAGTTCATTTTTAAGACTATTGAGTGACTCCTTTGTGAGGAACACTGTTCTAGGAACTAGGGAGAGAGCAATGATCACAACAAAGTTCTTGCTCTCATGGAGCTCATAGTCCAGTGAGGGAGGCAATAAGCAAGTAATCAAGCAGATAAACAGCACGCTGGGGGTGATAAATGCTACAGAAAAAAAGTAATGCAGAATAAAAGAGATCAGTGTGAGGCCTTGCGTTTGAGATAGGTGGAGTATTTAACAAAAGATGGTCAGAAAAGGCTTCAATCATAAGCTAAACTTTGAGCAGAAACTTTTAGGAAGTGAGGGACAGAGCCATGTGGACATGTTGTAAAAGAGTGCTCAGGCAAACCACAAGTTCAAAAACTGAGACTGGAAACAAGAAAGCCAGGATGCCTGGAGTATTGTGACTAAGGGGCAGAGAAACAGCAGATGAGGTGACGTTCTGAACCGTGCTGCAGTATTACTTGGAGTTAAAAATCACACCAAAGTGAAAAGAGGAACAAATCAAAACTATAATAATCTTTCTAACTTAAGATGAAAATGAACATTTGACATGGGAACACTTATCAGTGGGTTTTAGTTAGAAGTTAATGGTGGACCACCTTCTCTACTAGAAAAACAGGTAAATCAGTGTCCTGATAGGCATTACAAGAGGAAAAGTAATAAAGTCCTTAACATGAGAATGATAATTCCAAACAGTTACATCATTACTGAGATGCTTTGGAGTATGGGAAAGTAAATGCTTTTGCCATTTGGTCAATGGGTTATCACAAATTAGTTTTTCTATCAAAATTACCTTTCTAATGGATGCACCTGAATAAATGCATACCCATCCAAATATGAAGCTGGAGGATTTTGAACAGAATGCTGCCAAGCCAGGACTTCTGCTGTCAGTTCCAATAAATGCAGATGCATCCCTGAGTGAACATTCAGATATTCATATTGCTTAGATCACACATTCATTGTTCCTGGAATCCATGTTCTCCCAGAGGACTCAAATGAGCACCAATGCAAGCACATCACAAATCACAAGTGTATGACAAGCCTGCATGCAATGCTTTTGTACTGTGTTACACTCTCTAAGGAATACCCTGCACCAGCAGGAGGGAGTTAGGGGTGGTCAAGGAGAAGGGAAAGAGCCTGGAGGCACTGTCAGGGCAGGAACAGAACAACTGGCCATAGTTATAGTCAAGCTGTGTATGTACCACGTCAATCATATGGGACCTGAACGTGATTTCAGGAATAATCCCACCACTGGTCAGGCATTCTCCATGGCCTGCTCTGCTCCTCAGCATATCATACTTTTTAAACGAACAAATAAACATACTTTATCTGATTTCCCATCAGAATTAAAGTAAAACCCAGTCATTTTCATGGGCTACATAGCCTACAAATCCTACTTAACTTCCAGCCACACTGGCCTTCAGGATCTTCCAGAAAACACCATGAACATCCTTTCTCAGGACCCTTGTAAGATCTGTTCCCACAGACAGGAAAGCATCCAACAAATATCCACATGCCTCATCCCCTTACTTCATTCAGGTCTCTGCTCAAATGTTGCCTTACCTTCCCAGCCCACCTAAGGGAGCACCCATGTGACTCCATCACCTTACCCTGCATCATGGTTCTTCATGGCACTGTCACTGCCTGACATGACACTGCAATATGCTCATTCACTGCCTGTCTCCCAACTAGGATGTGGCTAGATCTTGTTCTCTTTTATTCACTATGGCACTCTTCAGATCTAGAACCCTCAGCCACACATTAGGTACTCAACAAGTATCTGCTGAATAAATGAATGCATAGATACATTTAATTTTTTAATGTAAATTACAGGAGCTATATTGGCTTTCTTTGAATATTTTACCATAATAGTGGCTATTGGTTTATGCTTATTTTCCAGGCATGCACTTCATTACTAAAGGATATATTTTTCAAGCCAAGAGAATGAGAAAAAAGATGACACAGATATTAGTGCACCAAACAACGCATTGGAGAAAAGAGAAGGAAATAGAGCAGAACTAGGTCCCCCAAGAACACGGCAAAGATAGAGAAGCCTAAATGATGGAATAAATAAGCAATTTGGAAGATCACAGGAGAGACCAGACAAATAAATGTCCTGATTACAAAATTTTTTTTTCCAAGTTGGTGCTCAGTGAATACTGAATAAAAAGGATAATGGTAATATAGTATAGGTTATACCTGGTGAATCTTCAAACTCTGCATAGCTCAGACCATGAATTGAAAAAAAAAATTTTTTTCACAAGGAAGACTACATTACAAATACAGTTTTAATAACCAATAGTTGGATACTCTTAACATCATGATTTTTCAGAGGACCCTGTATTCCAGTTATAGGTGACAATTTTTATTTATTCAATCATAAGCCATAACTTAGGTCATAAACTTGAATGCCCATAGGAGTCAGGCAGGCAATGTAAATGAGGGAAATGGGCAGCGCACAGGCTGCGGCCACCTGGAGGTGGCGTGCTATGTCCCTTCCAATGGGATCAGGGCTACTCAGCTCCAGCCAGATGAGCACCCAGGTTGCTGGGAAACCTGGGCTTTCTGGTAAGATCTCTCAATTTTTATTGTTGGCAACTAATTCAAGCATCATATAGAAGTCATGCAAACAAAACACATTTAGAGCCACCATCAGTCTTCAATTTGTAATTTCTGATAAACTACTCAAATATAAAATCCAACTAGAAGGACAGAAGCACTATGTCTACTTTCTCATTATCTGACCAAATTCTAGAAGAAATATTTGCTATCTATACAAATCCAGATCTTTGTTAGCTTTAAATGAGGGAAACTAAGGAAAATCTGAAATACTCGAGGCAAGAGATAGCCACTTTGTAAATGAAACATTAATAATGAAATGACTTCAATTTTATCCATAGACTATTAAGGTTATATGACTAATAATTTAGTTATCAGGTATTCGTTAAATAACAAGCTTCCAACCAACACACGAAGTACTTAAAAAGAAAAGTATTTGTCTGGCAGATTTACTTTCAAATCTATTAGTTTAACTAAAAAACAAGCCTACAACTAACATACAAAACACAGACCATTAGTATTTACAAATTTAACATTTGTGGTTTCAAATGCAAGTGAACCTTAAAGGGCCATGTCTTGCAAAGATCAGTCAGCTTGCTGAGGATGGACTTGGTGAGTGAATCTAGCAACTGCCTAGCACACTAGCAAACTAGCATCTCTCCGCAGCTTTGTTGTTTTCTATTCCTCATCACATACACAAAACAATTTTTACTAAATGTCTAAAAGAAGGGCCGGGCATTGTGGTTCCTGCCTGTAATCCTAGCACTTCAGACTGGGAGGCCAAAGCAGGTGGATCACTTGAGCTCAGGAGTTGAAGAGCAGCCTGGGCAACATGGCAAAACCCTGCCTCTACAAAAAAAAAAAAAAAAAATACAAAAAAATTATCCAGGCATGGGGATGTGCACCTGTACTCCCAACTACTTGGGAGGCTAAGGTGGGAGGATCATCTGAGTCTGGGGAGGTCAAGGCTGCAGTGAGCCATGATTGTGTCACTGCACTCCAGCTTCGGTGACAGAGTAAGACCCTGTCTCAAAATAAAATAAACAAAATACGTTCATTTAATTTTTCAATCATGCTTTACTGCCCTCCATGATCAGATTTAAATGTTATCGCAGCAATAGCATATTGGGGGGTTCACAAAACTGTTGGCATGTTTTCCTTATTAATGCCAAGGTATGCCTCACCTATTGACATCCAGTGAAAGCAACCCTTATCTTCACAGACTCCCAGTGCCAGGAGGCACTCCCACCCTCCCCAGCTCTGTCTCCACCGAGTTTCACTTGTCTTCCTGCCTGCCTATGAGCCATCTCCACTTGCATTTGTGCCCTGGTTCCTACTCCCCACTGAATCTACTCTCCCACTCATCAAGTCTGACAAAACTCAGCTGTCTCTTTCTTGGCTTCCTAGCTCAGCCTGCAGGCCTGGTGGGATGCTATATCAGTTTGGGTCCAGTTGCAGATGACAGACACTACGATGGCTAGTTTAAGCAAAACAATATTTTATTGCCAGGTATTAAGTGCTTAACACAATCTCTAAAGAAAAAGGCATAAACTAAGCTAAGCTTACAGGAACAGCTCCCATCATCATACATCCTTTCCTGTGATCTAAAAAGCTCCTCTCTCCAGTGCTGAAAGTAGAACCTTCTATACCAGGACAGGAAGAACCCTGGAGCCTGCAGGAACCCAGTGAATCAGGAAGTTAAGACCTCACACCTCCCTTCTTGCTCCTCACTGGTGGTTCAAGTCCCTCACTGGTGGTTCTTAAAGGTGCAGTCACCTTATTCTATATAGTATTTGACTATTGCTCACTCTCATTCTCCTGCCTAAAAGCCTCCCAAGGCCCCATGTGCCTGTTGTAAATCCCTCAGACAATCATGCACATCTTCTTTACAATCTCTATCTACCTTCTTGGCCACAGAACACTTTTCAAATCCACAAACATCCCCCCGCTGTGTTGTATCTCCTGCCTTTTCATACTTTATCCCTTGTCTGGAGTGGTCTTTGCTATCTTTCTTCATCCTCCAAACTCCTAGTTATTCCTTCAAAAACTACTTCAAATGCCACTCCCACCGTGAAAGTACCTCAAGCTGACATGGTCAGTGCTTCCCTTCACTTTCTTCCCTGCTCTTAGAGCACTTAATACATAGCGTTATACTGGGAATTCTAGACTCCAAGTATTTTCTTACATGTATGACTCCTTTATTTTACTGTGAATGGGAATCATGACTTTTAAAAGCATACCTTTTTAAATCCTAAGTCTTTGGACTAACTCCACATAAAGCTACACTAAATAAATGATCAGTGTAGCAGCCAGGTTTGTGGCATTTCCAATCAGGAAAAAAAAAAAAAAAAAAAAAAAAAAAAAATCCAAATTCCTAAATATATCAAGACAAGCTATTTCTCAGGCACACATTTTTAAAATTCAGTAAACTTTCAGAATATGCAAATGACAATAAAACTTACCTTCAGCACGTTAGAGTGACAGTTACAAGAAAATGACATAAAACTGCTCCCTGAGGAACCATCTCAAGACAGCATTAGATACTCAGGGTTGTCACTATGAAGGGTACCATCTAAGTCATATCTTTTTTCAGCTTTAATAACAAAGATGGGACAGTCACCAATATTTTTCATTATCATCTTTGCCTTCAGAACTTTATTTGGCCTGGCCCTGAGAGCAGTAAAGAATTTGTTATGAATGTTAAAGCATATGACAGCAGAGGGCTACTGGGTTTTAAGCAGATTCATATGAGGATATGGACTTGTAGTTCATGGGGCCCCACCTTCCCCGGGATACCAGGGGAGCTGCTCCATCCCTGAATTTTCCTTTGTGAGAACAGCCCTATCCCAGGTCCTCAACACAGGATGAGCTACTTGCTCAAATTCCATTCAGTCTTAGAGTCTGTCTCAGATGCTGGGGCCCATCAGAGCTTTTAGAGTCCGTGAGAACCCTGAGGCAGGTGGGAGAAGTCAGGGCACTTCCACACAATTAATATGGTTGGAGTTTCCTCGGGCATATAGTATTGTAGGGAAGCGAGACAGTCATGTTACTCTGCATACTTATAGGAGCAACTCTGGGTCCAATTAATGTCCAAGCAAAGTCCATTGCCAGTTCTGCAGGGCAGAAAATCATTCATCATCGCCAGTGATAAATTTTCCACTTTCTGGCTTCTGCATGTATTCAGCTAGTCAAGTGTCAGCACAGAGCCCAGAAGTCATATGCTTTGTGGCTTTCATTGTGACAACTGCATTTCTAAGCCTATGGTTGCAGGCAAGACAACATTTGTAATTGTCTTGTTGGTTCAGGGTAAAACAAATACACATTTAGATCACAACAGATAAATGCTTCCTCTGAATTAATCACACAAGGGAGGCCAGAAAACACACATCTATCAGGGAAATTGAATCTCATAGTGGCAAACCCACAAAGAAAACAGAATTTCTTGAAATAGAAGCAAATGGTAGAATATTAACGGTATCCCTCAAGCGGGAGCTCTTGTTAGGAAACAAGTTCATAAATGGCAGCAAATAGATAAAGCTAACTGAGAATGCCTGAAGGTGAATGGTTTTAAGCAGATATGTATGAGGATGTGGATTTGTAGTTCATGGGGCCTCACCTTCCCCAGTCTCAGAGTCGTGTTTCCAGCGAATCCCTCCCACCCCAGCTAGTAAGACCACACTGATTACAGGGTCAGTATAATTTATTTTAAAATTTAACTTTTGCAGGCCTACTGTATGCTTGGTATGGAAGACCATGAAACCCACTTCCATATCCTACTAGCAGGAGAGAGAAGCATAAAGCCTGTTGGTGAAAGCTCCTCACTATAGAAGCTATAAGTAGACTTTTTCCCTTTTCTTCTAACAAATACATTTTCTTCTGCACACACAGTGCTGTTCTGTTCAGAGCAGAGCTGGTTAAGTTCAACTATGGTGCAGGGCAGTGAGAGGATGGAGAAAACAGATTTTGTAACAAAGCAGACTCTATATACAGAATTACTACCTAAACCCAGTACTAGCCCTTATAGTGGAAGGTGAGCAGAATAATTCATTATTAAATAATCTCAGTGTTAGCTGAACAAGCACATCAAGGGAATCCAGAAGAAGGTACAAAGAGTCCTTTACGTCAAGTTGGAGTCGTCTGTCTAACTATACTGAGTAACTTTCCTGGAGGTTAACAGGAAGGGGTCTTTCAATTTAGATGCCTTCAGGAATGACCGCATATGATGATCCACAGGGAAAAACTCCCTCTCCTTTGGGTTCTCGCCCATTTCTTTTACTTTCCTTACTTTCCCTTCTCTTCCTTTCCCTTCTCTATTCTCATAGGTCCAGTTCTCCAGGAAACAGACTCTAAGATGGAGATTTGCATTCAGGAACTTTACAGAGAAGTGCTTGAAGAACCACAGCTGTGAAAGGTAAGAGAAACAGGCCTGGGCAGAAGGAGAAGTTGCACCTGATTGCAACAGAAGCTTCAGCCAACTCCACAACGAACTACCAAGCCAGGATGGCCTTTCAGTAATGCCTACAATGAGTCCTGGCAGTGCCAACTTGATTAGAGAAGGGTTGTAACCTTGGGCTAAGCAGCTCCCTTCAAGCAAGGGCAACTTCTGAGAGAGGACTCAGCTGTCAGCCTTCAGCAGCCAATGTACTCTTAGCAACTGGAGACTGAGTAATTCAATTCTGAAAGGAAAATCTCAGTGGTCCATCACAGCTCCATTTGCTTTCCTTATTTCTCCCTTCCCTTTCCTTCTCTTCTCTTCTTTTCCCTTGACCCAGAGCCCTTACATTCCTTTGATCTCCTTTCCCCAGTGTCCTTGTTCTTATTCCCTTTGGTTTATGAGACAAGTTTATAATAATTCCAATCCATCTAGCTCCACTAGGATTGGGTAAGCCTGCAAGACAATCAACCTTTCACAATGATAATATGTAATTTCTCTTAGCAGATCTGCAGTAAATTTTCAAAAGAAAATTATTCTTTTTACAAGAATGTTCACTCTCACAACTCCCATTTGACACAATATTAGAAGTCCTAGCCAGAGCAATCCGGCAAGAGAAGGAAATAAATGGCATCCAAATACGAAAAGGAAGTCAAACTATCTCTCTTCATTGATAGTATGATTCCATACCTAAAAAACTCTAACAACTCTGCCAAAAAGCTCCTTGAACTGATAATTTACTTCTGTAAAATTTCAGGTTACAAAAACAATGTACAAAAATCAGCAGCATTTCTATACACCCATAATGTTGAAGCTGACAGCCAAATCAAGAATGTAATCCCATTTACAACAGCCACACACACACAAAATAAATTGTCTAAGAATACATCTAACCAAGGAAGTGAAAGACCTCTATAAAAACTACAAATCACTGCTGAAAGAAATCATAGATGACATAATGGAAAACCATTCTATGCTCATGGACTAGAAGAATCAATATCATTAAAATGTCCCTGCTGCCCAAAGCAATCTACAGATTCAACGCTATTCTTACCAAATGACCAATGTCATTTTTCAAATAATTCAAAAAAACTATTCTAAAAATCATATGGAACAAAAAAGAGCCTGAATGGCCAAAGATATTCTAAGCAAAAAGAACAAAACTGGAGGAATCACATTATCTGACTTCAAACTACACCATAAGGCTACAATAACCAAAACAACATGGTACTGGTACAATAACAGACACATAGACCAATGGAATAGAATACAGAACCCAGAATTAAAGCTACATACCCACACCCATCTGATCTTCAACAACATCAACAAAAATAAGCAATTGAGAAAGAACACCCTATTCCATAAATGGTGCTGGGATAGCTGGCTAGCCATATACAGAAGAATGAACCTGGACCCCTACCTTTTACCATAAACAAAAATTAGCTCAAGAAGAATTGAAGATTTAAATGTGAAATCTCAAACTGTAAGAATCCTACAAGAAAATAGGAAACACCATTCTGGACATTGACCTTCGGAAAGAACTTATGACTAATTCCTCAAAAGCAATTGCAACAAAAACAAAAACAAACAAGTAGTACCTAATTAAACTAAAGCGCGCCCTGGCGCGGTGGCTCAAGCCTGTAATTCCAGCACTTTGGGAGGCCGAGACGGGCGGATCACGAGGTCAGGAGATCGAGACCATCCTGGCTAACCGGGTGAAACCTCGTCTCTACTAAAAAATACAAAAACCTACCAGGGCGAGGTGGCGGGCGCCTGTAGTCCCAGCTACTCGGGAGGCTGAGGCAGGAGAATGGCGTAAACCCGGGAGGCGGAGCTTGCAGTGAGCTGAGATCCGACCACTGCATTCCAGCCTGGGTGACAGAGCGAGACTCCTTCTCAAAAAAAAAAAAAAAAAAAAAACTAAAGCGCTTCTGCACGGAAAAATAAATACCAACAGTATAAACAGAAAACCTACAGAATGGGAGAAAATAGTAGCAAACTATGTATCTGACAAAGATCTAATATCCAGAACCTATAAGGAACTTAAACAATTCAGCAAGCAAAAAACCACCCCATTAAAAAGTGAACAAAAGACAGGAACAAACACATCTCAATAGAAAGTGTACAAGCAGCCAACAATCATATGACAAAATGGTCCACATCACTAATCATCAAAGAAATGTAAAGCAAAAACACAATGAGATACCATCTCATACCAGTCAGAATTGCAATTATAAAAAAGTCAAAAAATGAGATGCTGGTGAGGCTTCAGAGGAAAGGGAATGCTTACACACTACTGGTGAGAATGTAAATTCGTTTATCTACTACGGAAAGAAGTTTGGAGATTTTTCAAAGAACTTAAAACACAACAACCATTTGGCCCAGCAATCCCATTACTGGGTAGATATCCAAAAGAAATTAATCTTTCTACCTAGAAGACAAATGCTCCTCTATGTTCATCACAGCACTATCCACAATGGCAAAGACATGGAAGCAACCTAGGTGCCCATCAATGGTAAATTGGATGAAGAAAATGTGGTACATATACACTATGGAATACTATGTAGCCATAAAAGAGAATGAAATCATGTTCTTTACAGCAATTTGGATGCAGTTGGAGGCCATTATCATAAGCAAATTAATGCAGCAACAGAAAACCAAATACTGTATGTTGTCACTTATAAGTGGAAGCTAAACACTAGGTACTCATTGGCATAAAGATGGGAACAATAGACACTGGGGACTACTATAGAGGGGAGAGAGGGGAAGGAGGTAGAAGGGCTGAAAAACTATCCATTGGATACTAAGCTCACTACCTGGCTGAGGGGATAATTTGTAACCCAAACCTCAACACCATCCAATATATCCATGTAACTAACCTGCACATGTACCTAATGAAACTAAAATAAAATTTTCAATTTATTTTAAATTTTGTTTAATGAAAGTTGTGATTTTTATCTAAAGTCCACACTACCAAATGGGTACCATACCTTACCTTACCCTTAGTATATGCCATGGCCCCAGTAGGAGTGTTAATCTAAAAGTCTCTACTTCTTCCACCTTAAGACAAGAAACTACATGTTCTCTTTGGATTGCCCTAACTTTGCATGTGACATGATCATGGTTAAAGAAAAATAAATGTTAACACATTAAAGTGTCTTAAGTATCTTAATTGAATCAAAATATGGAAAGTAACAATATTATAACAGGTCTTACATATTAAGCATATGCTAAGCCCTACTGCTGGATACTTCGAATACACTGTATCATCTAATATTTACAATAACCATACAGGATTATATTATCCCCATTTATAAGTAAGAAAACAGAAACTTAGAGAAGCTATGAACTTGCCTGAGATCACACAGGTAGGAAGTGCTAAAGGTTGGATGTGGAAGAAACGATTAGCTGTCACTAAAATCCATATATCTCATCCATATGTTCAGTGGTCTCTTTGAGGAAACTGTCCAGTCAAGGACCATATGTTCCTGTCCTCTTTGTCCCTAGGTAGGTCATGTGGCTAGTTCCAGTTACACGAATATGAACAGAAGTGATATATGTCACTTGGACATTCTTCATGTTCCCTTCTCTGCCTGCCAACCATATGCAGTGGTCTCAAGACCCAGGGGAAGGCACAGCCATGAGACAGGAGCCCAGATCCATGAATCACCAAGTAGAGGAAAGCCACCATCAACCATGAACATTACATTAGACTATTTACATGTGATAACTATACTTTTGTTGTGCAAAGTAACTTTAATATAGGGGCTTACTTGTTGTAGCACTAGCATTACTCTAATTAGTACAGGGTGAAGCCTGGACTTCCATTTACATAGTCATTTATTCATTCAACTAAACATTATTTGAGTAACCTCTACCAATTAGATACATACTCAACACTGGGGATGTAAAGATGCACATAACATCGTCGCTTTCTCCTAGAAGTTCATGGCATAGTAAAGAAAAGAGATTATTCACAACACTGTGGAAACACTGAAAGGGAATCACAGGTTCTTCATGGTCTAATTTCTCCCCTGTGTAGACATTCATAGGCTGACATTCATGTGGTAATCTTACTTGTACTTATTTTCCTACATTTATTGCATTAACACAACTTCTTCTCATGTGGATTTTCTGACAGAGAGACCTGTTTAAGAAAAAAGAAAAATCCCTGAAATCAATTCTGGAGAGGAGTTGGTTAAAATTGAAAGTCAGACAATGTATTCAGTAATTACCAGTAACTGTCCTAAAAATAATATTTTGAGAGTTAGTTACTTTCATCCTCTGCCTTCAAAAACTGGTTGGTAAAATAAATAAATTAAAAATACATTAAGTATAGGTGCAAGAAAAAGTGGCATTTTTTTCTTTCTTAATCTCACTTTAAATTATACCTTCGTGTCAAAGGGAAAAGTCAAAAAGAACAAAAGAGATAAAAGAAACATGTATATACGCATATGTGCATTCCTCACTCCCTCCACCATTTCACCACTACCCCGATCTCTGAAGCTGGCCCAGAATACTCCCTTTTCCGGTTCTAATTGCTTCCACTGGTGGAAAAAACTTTTTTCATCCTCCTATGTCTCATCCATCTTTCCATCTCTATCCATCTCTCCACATCCACTTGCATACCACCCTGCTTATGCTCCAATTATTCCAGCCTATGCTATCCTTCCTTTTTCTTTTCTTTCTTTCTTTTTTTTTTTTTTTTTTTTTTTTGGCAATCCTACTTTTACAACATAGCTGTGATTAAAAACTTAATTGTTCTCTAAGCATTTTTTTATCTCTGCGTCTTCCAATGCGACTGCAGACTCCTTAAAGACAAAAAATGCGGCCTGATTTTTTCCCCCTGTGGCTAGAAATGTACTGAGCACATATATAACCAAAAAAGAAATGCCTAATGAGCAACCAACTGCTTAACTGACCCTTCCCGGGTGATCTCATGGGGCCACGGGACAAAGAAGTGTTTTAATAACATGCTGTCTTTAGCAAACTTTTAGCAAAAGGAAACATGACATGAGCTGAAGAAAGAGCACCATGCTGGGCAAGGACTTCATGACTAAAACACCAAAAGCAATGGTAACAAAAGCCAAAATAGACAAATGGGATCTAATTAAACTAAAGAGCTTCTGCACAGCAAAAGAAACTACCATCAGAGTGAACAGGCAACCTACAGAATGGGAGAAAATTTTTGCAATCTACTCATCTGACAAAGGGCTAATATCCAGAATCTACAAGGAACTTAAACAAATTTACAAGAAAAAAATCAAACCACCCCATCAAAAAGTGGGTGAAGGATATGAACAAACACTTCTCAAAAGAAGACATTTATGCAGCCAACAGACACATGAAAAAATGCTCATCATCACTGGCCATCAGAGAAATGCAAATCAAAACCACAGTGAGATGCCATCTCACACCATTTAGAATGGGGATCATTAAAAAGTCAGGAAACAACAGGTGCTGGAGAGGATGTGGAGAAATAGGAACACTTTTATACTGTTGGTGGGATTGTAAACTAGTTCAACCATTATGGAAAACAGTATGGCAATTCCTCAAGGATCTAGAACTAGAACTACCATTTGACCCAGTGATCCCATTACCAGGTATATACCCAAAGGATTACAAATCATGCTGCTATAAAGACACATGCACACGTATGTTTATTGCGGCACTATTCACAATAGCAAAGACTTGGAACCAACCCAATGTCTATCAATGATAGACTGCATCAAGAAAATGTAGCACATATACACCATGGAATACTATGCAGCCACAAAAAAGGATGAGTTCATGTCCTTTGTAGGGACATGGATGCAGCTGGAAACCATCATTCTGAGCAAACTATCTCAAGGATAGAAAACCAAACACCACAGGTTCTCACTCATAGGTGGGAATTGAACAATGAGAACACTCGGACAGAGGGTAGGGAACATCACACACTGGGGCCTGTCGTGGAGTGGGGAGAGTGGGGAGGGATAGCATTAGGAGAAATCCCTAATGTAAATGACAAGTTAATGGATGCAGCATGCCAACATGGCACATGTATACATATGTAACAAACCTGCATGTATACACATGTACCCTAGAACTTAAAGTATAATAAGTAAATAAATAAACAAACAAACAAACAAGAAAGAGCACCATGCTGATTAATAGCAAAGCAACCTTAGTTCTGCTTCCATTTCAACACCTGTGTGGCCTTGGGTATAGTATTTACATAAACATCTCTGAGCCTCAGTTTCTTAATCTTTAAAAAGGGAATAATAATGGCTTCCTCTTAGAATCAAAACCAGGTTGGCAGAGGAAAGCCCTTCAAAAATTCTATTTTGTTTAAGGGATTTCCTTCTGTATTGAATTAGTGAGTAACAGAATCCAGTCATTCTTGTCCAAAGTAATTCTAATAAGCATCCTAGTAATAAATGACCAAAGAGGGATTACCTCTCAGAAGAAAACAGCACTCCCTTCTAAATCCATGCTTCTCCCAAAAGCAACTGACTAAATAAATGAAGGATGTGATGCATTTAATTGTGTGCCCTTTGCTTTTGCAACCTGATTCTGCAAACTGCTGAAAAGGCACTTCTCTAAGGGAACCAGGAGGGCAATGGTGGATTGTCTGGTCACAAGCCCAAGCTACGAACAACATAGAGAAGTGTCTCCTACCATCGCGTTGCTGATTAATTGTCCCATATAAGGCAAGTCATGGGGGAAGAGTGAGCTCTTCCAAGATGCAGCAGGGAGGCTACAGAGGCAGGGGGAGCCCAGCCGCACGGGTCTCCTGCTGCTCTGTCAACAAGCTCCAGGCCTCACTGGGGGCTCCAGGTTCCCTCAGAGAGCTTTATTCTTCTGTCAGCTGTGACTCCCCCTCCTCTCATTAATGCATGTCCTGGGGTCTTCTCTTCAGAAGCTGAGGCAGCATTCTTCAAGACAGTTCTCCTAATTGATGGAGGAGCACTGGGAGGTGCACGTTCAAGTAGAAGCAAATGTTGACAGTGCCTTTCCTCACCCCTCTTCTCAAAAATGCACACAAGACCCCTGGGGCACAGTTTCCTTGGATGTACATTAATACCGGCTGCCTCCCTTTTTTCTATTCACTATCTCCATGGTCTCTTCATTCACCACAGAGTGAGTTAGTAGCAGAGGCTCCAGGGCAAGCCCGCCAAGGACTAAACCCTGGTCCTGTGTAAATTTGGGCAAGTTACTTCATTTTCTGCCTCCTAATCTGTAAAATCAAAGTAATAGCATCTTTCATACAGGATTATTATGATAATTAAATAACATAATGTATGTAAGGCACTTCCAAGCACAGACCTTGCCATATAAAATAAATATTCAGTATCCTCAACTATCCTCTTTGACCACCTATAATCTTGTTTCTGTTTGTATCAATCCCATAAAACTTCTCTCTCTCAGGAAATACTTCAGTATCCTCTTCCCATCGTAATCCTGCCATTTGACTCTTTCTCCTATTCCCTCTGTTGCTTTTAACAATGATGTGTCAGTTTACATGACACCAGAATACCGAGCACTCTTTCCACAGGTCGAGATTGTACTTGGGATTTTTGTGCAAAAATTCAGAGTACTACAGATCACTTGGAAAATTCACTACAACCTTCCATTGTATTCTAACCTTGATGCGATCTGAAAGTATAAATTTGTATGCAAATAAGGAAAGAAATCCCCAGTCTATCAATGATGGGGCAAAATAGGCTGCAATGTGATTTTCAGCCATAATCAATCACTTCCATTGTTTCCCACCTGTCCTCACAAATTTAAGAAAAAGGCATATTTTCATCAGATTTGTAAAACAGCTTTCAGCAGACACAAAATTTAATAGGAAAAAAAATGTCTTTCTACACAGCAATTTACTTAGCCACCACCAATTATTTCCCATTATAATTAAAGTGATGATTACCAGATTTTCAGTTTTCAGTTTCAAGACAGTAGATACTTCCAGTATCTCTCATTTCATTTCATGTCATTTCAAGACAGAGTCTTGCTCTGCTGCCCAGGTTGCAGTAGAGTGGCACGATCATGGCTCTCCATAGCCTCGATCTTCTAGGTGCAAGCGATCTTCCCACCTCAGCCTCCTGAGTAACTGGGATGACAGGTGCATACCATCACACCCAGTTAATTTTTAAATTTTTTGTGGAGAAAGGATCTCGCCACGGTGCCCACATTGGCCTCAAACTTCTGGGCTCCAGTGATCCTCCTGCCTGAGCTCCCCAAAGTGCTGGAACTTCAGGCAAGAGCTACTGAACCCAGCCCAAACTCTCTCATCTTAAACATCACCCAAACACTTAAGGAAATAAGAATCAGAAATAGAAAGTCAACCTTCACCCATGTGGGAGACAGTTTTAACTGTGAACTAAATCATAAGATGGCAGAAAGCAATAGGGAAGTAGATGGCTCACCAGAGAGGAGCCGGGACACAGCTAAGTGCTTCCAAAGGGAGGCACTGATGAGAAGTGAATTGAAAATGCCCACAGAATCCAGACAGCAGCAAGCACAAGTGCCTCTGAAGATGGGAAGAGGCTGGGTCTGGCTACTGCTTCCTTAGCCCAGCTGGAGGAGGTATGGATCCAGACTCAGACACAAGAGGCAGAACGTCAAGTGGAGGTGAGACATACGAGTGAAAACAGGGAGACGAAATGAAAGTCGGCAAACTGCACAGAATGAACCCCCAGATGATTGGAGGAAACTTCTCTAGCAAAACTGAACCACCTTCAGCCAAAATACTACAGATTCTGACATTTGAAGGTCCCTGCTAAAAAAGCCATGTCATCCTAATGGGCCTACAGTGAAGCCCACAAGTTGAAAAGTCCAATGAATTGACACAAAACTTCCCCTCAGCTTTCCAAAGATTTTCTCTTGAATATGAATAGACAGCCAAGGATTCCAGGCACACGGGAAAAGTGTGCAATATTAAAGTGAGACAAGCGAATCCGTAATTGAGAAAATGAAAGAAACTCACAAGAAACAGATACAATGCAGGAAGAAAAGAAAACTTCAAAGACACTCTAATCAGAAGTCTCAGGAGTTCTGACACTTTTCTCCCCAACAGGCCTAGGGATAGACACACTCTTGGCACCAGTCCCCTCCTGCATGGAGGATGTATTAGCACATCTACTGGGAAAGGAAAAAAGTAGGTAGTTTAAAAGTAATTTTTTTTAAATTTAACATCCATGAAATTAAAACACGATGCTATAAAAAAATTTTTAATAAAGTTATTTTAGATACAGTTTTTAAAATAGCACTAAAATTTAAAAATAAGAAACAGTAAAAAGGCAGTAAGATTAGGTCAAGGAATTCACCCAGAAAGTAGAACAAAATGACAAAGAGATAGAAAATAGGGCAGAAAACTTAGGAAAGTTAGAGGTTCAATCTAACCAATAGGAGTTCCAGAAAGAGAGAACAGAGAAATCATCGATGGAGAAATTCTGAAATAAACAAACCAAGGAAATTTACAGAACTGAAAGATATTAATTTCTGGCTTAAAAGACACAGCAAATGAATGAAATGTAACCCATACTGAGGATAGCATTGTGAAATTCAAGATTATCAGAGATAAAGAGATCTTAAAGGTTTCCAGCAAGGAAAAACAGGTCATAGGCAAAGGATCTGGAATAAGAAAAACATCCATCTTCTTGAAAGCAACATTACAAGCTAGAAGTCAGTGTAGACATGTCTTCAAAATTCTGAGAGAAAATTATTTGCAACCAAGGATTCTCAATTTAGCCAAACTATTAATCAAGTATAAAGGTAGAATAAATACTCTTTTTCAAACATTGAAGTCTCAGAACATTTACCTCCCATGACTTCTCAGGAAGCTACAGAAGGATGAATACATAAAATAAAATAAAATAAAATAAAATAATATAAAATGGCATCCCAGACACAAGAGAGAGAAGCAAAGTGAATTAGGCAAAGGCCAGCTCTGTAACAGGCCCCAGGAGAACCCAATCTAGGGTGAAAGAGAATAGCTGGAGGGTACAGATGTCTCAAAAAAATGGATATGATAGATTATTTGACAGGTTTGATTATAAGAAAAAATTTAAGACATTTGACAAAGCTGTTGGAGGGCATGGGAAGAGTTGGGCCAGAAATTTGAAGGCAGTGAAGCAGATTTAAAAAATGAACAAGGCAATTATTAAATCCAGGAAAAACAGAAAGTTATAAAATAAAGCTATGTAATCACAGCCTACTATTTGGCTCAGCAATAAATAACATTTATCTAGTAAAAACAAAAAAAAAACCCCATGAATATGGATGTAACCAAATATTATAAAATAACTATATTTAAAGGATATAGGAGGTGAGGGAATAGGGTATGAAACTAAAGATTCCAACTTCACAATAAAGGAAGTCATAGAACAAGAAAAGAGCTGTAAGCAGTTCACTACTGTTGGAGAATGGCCTTGAGTTGGGGCAGGGGAGAAGGTGAGTGCTACTTTTGTATATATGTCTTTTAGTACTTTTTGACTTTTATAACCATGTGCATGCCTCTGTGTGATAAATTTTTAAATTTAAGTTAAAAAAGGGATAAAATGACAATACAGTTAACCTTTTACCATTTCTTATCTGCTACTTAAATATGTCTAAACTGCACTGGAGAAATTTTTTAAAACCCTCTCCATTGGAACTAAGCTATGGATTTGTACTAAGCTTATTTCATTTAAAAGAGTTATAAATTATTAATTCCTCCCCCTCACCTATCCTTTTACCTATAAATTACCAAAATGCAAAGCTCTTTGTAGCCATCTTTCTTTTTTATGTCATTATTATTCACTCATGACTCTAGGTGTTTAGAAGTGACTCCAAATACAGAATATCTTTAAGACAGAGGATCACAGAAAACACATATCTCCTTCCTCTTATTCCATTCCCCATTGCTAAATCAGGAAAGAAATGTTAGAATTTGTCCAGAACTATCTACCATATGACTGTAAAACTTTCAGCAGTGATGGTTATCATTTTTGTCATACTATCATTAGGATTAATTATACATGCTAAGGGCTATAATAAAACAATACCGAGAGCTAGCAATTTGCTAGGTGTCATGGCTAACATGAAGTTAGAAAGGATTCTCCCAAGAATTTATCAGAAGGACAAAAAAGAAGCAAAGGTTAAATCAGGGGTTCTGAACTACTTTTCTACCCAACATAGCTAAGGAATAGAGCACTCTCCATTGCTCAGAGGCTCACCAGTCACCTCCCCTTACCCAAGGGGGGTATAATGTCCACTCTTCTAGTGGAAGAAGAGAGGTGAGCAGCTTGAAAAAATCCCACAGGTAATTCTAGCAGGCCCTGTGTTCTGCTGCCCCCCACTCATGGATGTGGTTTCCTCTGCTCCCCTTCCCTCTGCACTTTGCTCCTCTCATCCAACTGAGATACCTCATTTAGGGATCAAATTAAGAAGAAGATATGTGTCACCATGGGGCAGAAGATAAGAGCTCAGAGCAACTTGGACATAGAACATTTTACAACTTGCCTCCACCACCTCATGCCAAGACTGATGTTGAGACTGCGGAATGATTACAAAAGGAGAGACTGTAGCCTGCAGGAGACAACTTCGGACAGCTGTCCTATCATCAGTCCAGACACAGGACTCCCATTTCCCTTACCCACCCCGGATCCAAGAAGGCATTCAGCACATTCTCACTCTCTCTCTCCCTCACCCTTCCCATACCTGCTTCCTAAATATACTTGAGTGCTTTGGTTAACGGGTAAAATAGTAATAATAACAGCCAACATTGACTGGACTCTGTTACAACTCAACATTTCGTGAAACAAAATTTCACACGTCATTTGAGATTTCGTCCATAATATTTAGATATATAAAGAACATAAACGTAAGGTGGAAGGTTTTCCAACACTTTCACAGATTCGTGTTCTAGCCTAAGGTAAATCATACACATCTCATGTGACTTTTTGTTTTTTCACCTGGTAAACAAAAAGAGGAAAGGGACACTCAGATAGGCCTCTGGGCCCCCACCCTACAGGCCCCTTCTTACCCTTTACCCTCAATGATTCCATCAGAACAACTCTGACTTTTAGACCATGTTAACTTGCACTGTAAGACTGCATGCGAAACACATTTGAAAATGGCAGGTAAGGCTCCTTCTAACTCCAGCAAGATCTTCACTCCAACACTGCCTTGTCAACAGTCACACCTCGGTTTCATGTTTCCACGATGCTGACTACATGGTCTACACATATACCTCTATGTTAGAGATGTCTGACTGCTCTGATTCCTTAGAATATAATACAGGGCATTGCCATCTGGGCTGGTTCAACCTTTCTCCACACATTCTACCCCATCTAATTATCCCCACCTCACCCCACAACACACCGTTTGCATTAGTCACTAAAGCACCTGGCATTAGCTCGTCATTCCAGGTGATTTCATGTCTCTGTACCTTTGCCGAAGTTGTTTTTTCTACTGAGCATGCCTCTGTCTACCAATGTCCACTTTGAAAATTCATATTCATTTTTTAATGGTCAACCCAAATACCACCTCCTATATGAAGCCTTTTCCGATTTCTCTTGGCAGGATTAATTACTCTTGTTTTTGTACGCTCTACATTAAAATCATCAATTACAAAATATAGTTCACTGCTTATATATCTATTTCCTATGCTACTTTAGATTCAGTGAGTACGTGGGAAGGTTTGTTACATGGGTATATTGCATGATGCTGAGGTTTGAGGTCACCACCTGGGGTCCCATCACCCAGGCAGTAAAAATAGTACCAATAGGGTAGTTTTCAGCCCTTGTCCCCTGTCCTCCTCCTCTTCTCCCTTCTACCAGCCCCCAATGTCTATTGTTCCCATCTTCATGTCCATGAGTACCCAATGTTTAGTTTCCACTTAAAAGCGAGAATATGAAGTATTTCATCTTGTTTCTACTTTAATTCACTTAGGATAATAGTCTCCAACTTCAAAGCACATTTGTGAGTGATAGTCAAAGTAGTTCTTATTACCAACTCCCTGACTTTTTTATTTTTAAAACAGATAAGGAACCTGAGGCTTGGAGGGGTTATGTATCCTGTCTGGTACCAAAACCTTTGTAAGCAATAGAGACACGACACTATGTTTTTTGGTATCTACAGCAGATGCTGTGACTGTCTCACACATCTCTCCTTTATTAGGTCGGTTTATCCATCTCTCAGCAACTTGTGGGTGTTGCTGCTAAGAGCTTATAGCTGCACCTTTCTCCAGAGAATTGCCCTCCATGTTAAAGCTTGGGAGATTATGTACATTTACCCTAGGGGCCTCCCACAGTGAATGACTGACTGATACAGGGGTACCAAAGCCCAGCCACTTTGGTGACATTCAAGCCCCAAAGTTTCCTGTGCAATCAGGCTGAGACTAAACTTCAGCTGAAACACACCTTTGCTTATCTTGGTTCCCTCCCCATCATATTCCCTCACTTCCTTACAAGTCCTTTCCTCAATAAATGACTTGCACATCCCTGTCTCCATCAAACCTAACCTAGGATAAGAACTATCTTTTATGATTCCAAGTCCAGTGGCTTTCCCACTGCAGAATGTTGTGTGGCTAAGGAAATGAGGAAGATGCTAGATGCTAGTCCCTTTCTTATCAATGCTGGTAACTGATCCAGGATATACATTTTTCCTCTATCTCAGAACAATCATGTAAACTTATTTCACAGTCTATCTTGTAGTTATGTCTGTCTTAAATAAGGACAATGATGTTATGCTGTTATATATAAGCTTTTAAGTATTTCAATTAATATAATGTAGTGGGATCATTTTATTTCACATTAGATCATTTGCTAATTACAAAAATGTTATAAATCCAAAGTGTATATTAAAGAAACTCAAAGGTCTATGAAATTAACATCTCATTTTATAGCAGCATGTAAAATAATTCATCATCTCAGAAATAGCTGCCTACAAAATGATATCATTATTACCTTCTAAGTTTTCCCATATTATTCTCTTCTTTCAGGCCTAAAATGAGGTAAATTTTATAAATTGTAACTTTCCAAAAATTCTCATGAAAACCACAGTTCATTCTGTTAGCAAGTATCCCTGGGAAATGATACCTGTATCAGCCAAGGTCCAAGTGGGAAATCAAAAACCACTTTAAATCTAAAACAGAGATTTTAACAACAGAGAATTGGTGGCACAGGCAATGGGAGAGCTGCTGAGAGCCACACAGGAAAGTGAGGGAGCCCAGAGATTAGGAACAGCAGTAAGCCACTACCCACCTCCCCAAGGTACAGCATAAAGGCAGGTGGCAAACATTTGGATCACCTAGAGGAAGCTGGGGGCCCTGTCTTCACCTACCCTCAACCTTCCAGAACCTTCCATTGGTTGATTCCTGACAGAAATAAACTGACAAGGAGGACCGTGAGAATCAGTCTAACCTGCAAGGTTTGATCCTACTGTTACAGGGGGCAGAGCAAAGGAAAGGCAAGGCAGGCATGTGCAGGCAAACAGGACCAGGATTAGCACATTGCCATGGTGCAATTGCAAGAAAGAGCATCAGAAACAATAAAAGGCCCCCATCTGAGAAGCAGCACACGTAGAGCTCATTGCCTGGAATTCCAACAGCAGAGAACAAAACAAGGGGGAGTCTCATCTTTGATTTTGCAGCTAATGAAATTATAAATCAAAACCGCAGGGAAAGCCTTCCTACTCAGGTTTGTAGCAGCACTTACATGTATTTCAGGAAACCTCACTAGCATCATTAGGATCAGTTTGAGGAACAGTGTAGGCAGCTTTTCAAAAAAGTGTATTTCCTATCAGGCGAAAGAAAAACTTATCCAGTTTTTTTGGTCACTATGTTCTTTTTCTTGTCAGTTAACCTCTAAACCCTTCTTTAAAAATATAAATATTTGCTGCGTATCTGCTATGGTAGGTTTATTTAAGGGATTACTGATTTTAAAAATATGTTTCTACATGTTTGGGTGAAAATCATAGTGTGAACGCTACATATTATAATTAATGTTTGCAATGATACTCCTCATTAAAATAAAAGAGAGTTGATTCAAGCATCAATCTTTGAAGCAAAATATTAAATTTAGTGAGAAAAATCTATTGTGAAAACTGGAAATGTACTCATTAGCATAATGAACCTAATGCTTTTTCAACTTATTCATTTTTACCTGTTTTTATTTCGTAGGTAATATAATCAGAAACTGAAGTATAATTAGAAACTGTGTTATGAACAACCAGGATATGTGGAAAGCAGAAAACTCGAAAAATACAGAAACTGTCATAATCCCACTAGCACAAATACTATTAGCATATTAATGTTCTAGTCACAAATCATTTATTGACATCCCTAAATGAGCTAAGTCTAGTGCTAGAAAATGCATAGTCTTAATTTTATTTTAAGTCTAAATTGGCTCCCATGGGCCATGGGGAAGCGAAGCAAGAAAAATAACATATTTGCTGCCCTTCCCACCATACTTCAGTGACACAAGAGTCTGGGTCCAAGGAAACCTACCACTTCTGTGGATGCCATATACTGTAAATCAACTGTCTGGTTTCCAATAGAGATTCCTATCTCCTACCAGAATCATACTTCACAAGCTCCCTAAGTAGCATCCTAAGAGGGTGTGATCCCTACAGGAGTGAGAACGAAAGTTCCATTAAAGAACCTTTCTTGATCGGGTTACCCACAAAGGGAAGCCCATCAGACTAACAGCAGATCTCTCGGCAGAAACTCTACAAGCCAGAAGAGAGTGGGTGCCAATATTCAACATTCTTAAAGAATTTTAAACCCAGAATTTCATATCCAGCCAAACTAAGTTTCATAAGTGAAGGAGAAATAAAATCCTTTGCAGATAAGCAAATGCTTAGAGATTTTGTCACCACTAGGCCTGCCTTACAAGAGACCCTGAAGAAAGCACTAAACATGGAAAGGAACAACCAGTACCAGCCATTGCAAAAACATACCAAAATGTAAAGACCATCGAGGCTAGGAAGAAACTGCATCAACTAACGAGCAAAATAACCAGTTAATATCATAATGACAGGATCAAGTTCACACATAACAATATTAACCTTAAATGTAAATGGACTAAATGGTCCAATTAAAAGACACAGACTGGCAAAATGGATAAAGAGTCAAGACCCATCAGTCTGCTGTATTCAGGAGACCCATCTCACACACAGAGACACACATAGGCTCAAAATAAAGGGATGGAGGAAGATTTACCAAGCAAATGGAGAACAAAAAAAAGCAGGGGTTGCAATCCTAGTCTCTGATAAAACAGACTTTAAACCATCAAAGATCAAAAGAGACAAAGAAGGCCATTACAAAATGGTAAAGGGATCAATTCAACAGGAAGAGCTAACTATCCTAAATATATATGCACCCAATACAGGAGCACCCAGGTTCATAAAGCAAGTCCTTAGAGACTTACAAAGAGACTTAGACTCCCATACAATAATCATGGGAGACTTCAACAATCCACTGTCAACATTAGACAGATCAATGAGACAGAAAGTTAACAAGGATATCCAGGAATTGAACTCCTCTCTGCAGCAAGCAGACCTAATAGACATCTATAGAACTCTCCACCCCAAATCAACAGAATATACATTCTTCTCAGCACCACATCACACTTATTCCAAAATTGACCACGTAATTGGAAGTAAAGCACTCCTCAGCAAATGTAAAAGAACAGAAATTATAACAAACTGTCTCTCAGACCACAGTGCAATCAAACTAGAACTCAGGACTAAGAAACTCAATCAAAACTACTCAAGTACATGGAAACTGAACAACCTGCTCCTGAATGACTACTGGGTACATAACGAAATGAAGGCAGAAATAAAGATATTCTTTGAAACCAGTGAGAACAAAGATACAACATACCAGAATATCTGGGACACATTTAAAGCAGTGTGTAGAGGGAAATTTATAGCACTAAATGCCCACAAGAGAAAGCAGGAAAGATCTAAAATTGACACTCTAACATCACAATTAAAAGAACTAGAGAAGCAAGAGCAAACACATTGAAAAGCTAGCAGAAGGCAAGAAATAACTAAGATCAGAGCAGAACTGAAGGAGATAGAGACACAAAAACCCCTCCAAAAAATCAATGAATCCAGGAGTTGGTTTTTTGAAAAGATCAACAAAATTGACAGACCGCTAGCAAGACTAATAAAGAAGAAAAGAGAGAAGAATCAAATAGACGCAATAAAAAATGACAAAGGGGTTATCACCACCGACCCCACAAAATACAAACTACCATCAGAGAATACTATAAACACCTCTACGCAAATAAACTAGAAAATCTAGAAGAAATGGATAATTTCCTGGACACTTACACTCTTCCAAGACTAAACCAGGAAGAAGTTGAATCCCTGAATAGACCAAGAGCAGGCTCTGAAATTGAGGCAATAATTAATAGCCTACCAACCAAAAAAACTCCAGGACCAGATGGATTCACAGCTGAATTCTACCAGAGGTACAAGGAGGAGCTGGTGCCATTCCTTCTGAAACTATTCCAATCAATAGAAAAAGAGGGAATCCTCCCTAACTCATTTTATGAGGCCAACATCATCCTGATACCAAAGCCTGGCAGAGGCACAACAAAAAAAGAGAATTTTTAGACCAATATCCCTGATGAACATCGATGCAAAAATCCTCAATAAAATACTGGCAAACCAGATTCAGCAGCACATCAAAAAGCTTATCCACCATGATCAAGTGGGCTTCATCCCTGGGATGCAAGGCTGGTTCGACATAAGCAAATCAATAAACATAAACCAGCATATAAACAGAACCAAAGACAAGAACCACATGATTATCTCAATAGATGCAGAAAAGGCTTTTGACAAAATTCAACAGCCCTTCATGCTAAAAACGCTCAATAAATTCAGTATTGATGGAACATACCTCAAAATAATAAGAGTTATTTATGACAAACCCACAGCCAATATCATACTGAATGGGCAAAAACTGGAAAAATTCCTTTTGAAAACTGGCACAAGACAGGGATGCACTCTCTCACCACTCCTATTCAACATAGTGTTGGAAGTTCTGGCTAGGGCAATCAGGTAAGAGAAAGAAATCAAGGGTATTCAGTTAGGAAAAGAAGAAGTCAAATTGTCCCTCTTTGCAGATGACATGATTGTATATTTAGAAAACCCCATTGTCTCAGCTCAAAATCTCCTTAAGCTGATAAGCAACTTCAGCAAAGTCTCAGGATACAAAATTAATGTGCAAAAATCACAAGCATTCTTATACACCAGTAACAGACAAACAGAAAGCCAAATCATGAATGAACTTCCATTCACAATTGCTTCAAAGAGAATAAAATACCTAGGAATCCAACTTACAAGGGATGTGAAGGACCTCTTCAAGGAGAACTACAAACCACTGCTCAGTGAAATCAAAGAGGACAGAAACAAATGGAAGAACATTCCATGCTCATGGATAGGAAGAATCAATATCGTGAAAATGGCCATACTGCCCAAGGTAATTTATAGATTCAATGTCATCCCCATCAAGCTACCAATGAGTTTCTTCACAGAATTGGAAAAAACTGCTTTAAAGTTCATATGGAACCAAAAAAGAGCCTGCATCTCCAAGACAATCCTAAGTCAAAAGAACAAAGCTGGAGGCATTACGCTACCTGACTTCAAACTATACTACAAGGCTACAGTAACCAAAACAGCATGGTACTGGTACCAAAACAGAGATATAGACAAATGGAACAGAACAGAGTCCTCAGAAACAATACCACACATCTACAGCCATCTGATCTTTGACAAACCTGAGAGAAACAAGAAATGGGGAAAGGATTCCCTATTTAATAAATGGTGCTGGTATAATTGGCTAGCCATAAGTAGAAAGCTGAAACTGGATCCTTTCCTTACTCCTTATATGAAAATTAATTCAAGATGGATTAGAGACTTAAATGTTAGACCTAATACCATAAAAACCCTAGAGGAAAACCTAAGTAGTACCATTCAGGACATAGGCATGGGCAAAGACTTCATGTCTAAAACACCAAAAGCAATGGCAGCAAAAGCCAAAATTGACAAATGGGATGTAATTAAACTAAAAAGCTTCTGCACAGCAAAAGAAACTACCATCAGAGTGAACAGGCAATCTACAGAATGGGAGAAAATTTTTGCAATCTACTCATCTGACAAAGGGTAATATCCAGAACCTACAAAGAACTCAAACAAATGTACAAGAAAAAAACAAACAACCACATCAAAAAGTGGGCAAAGGATATAAACAGACATTTCTCAAAAGAAGACAATCATACAGCCAACAGACACATGAAAAAATGCTCATCATCACTGGCCATCATAGAAATGCAAATCAAAACCACAATGAGATACCATCTCACACCAGTTAGAATGGTGATCATTAAAAAGTCAGGAAACAACAGGTGCTAGAGAGGATGTGGAGAAATAGGAACACTTTTACACTGTTAGTGGGATTGTAAACTAGTTCAACCATTATGGAAAACAGTATGGCGATTCCTCAAGGATCTAGAACTAGATGTACCATATGACCCAGCCATCCCATTACTGGGCATATACCCAAAGGATTATAAATCATGCTGCTATAAAGACACATGCACACGTATGTTTATTGCGGCACTATTCACAATAGCAAAGACTTGGAATCAACCCAAATGTCCATCAGTGACAGACTGAATTAAGAAAATGTGGCACATATACACCATGGAATACTATGCCACCATAAAAAAGGATGAGTTTGGGTCCTTTGTGGGGACATGGATGCAGCTGGAAACCATCATTCTTAGCAAACTATCACAAGGACAGAAAACCAAACACCGCATGTTCTCACTCATAGGTGGGAACTGAACAATGAGATCACCTGGACTCGGGAAGGGGGACATCACACACCGGGGCCTATCATGGGGAGGGGGGAGGGGGGAGGGATTGCATTGGGAGTTATACCTGATGTAAATGACGAGTTGATGGGTGTTGATGAGTTGATGGGTGCAGCACAGCAACATGGCACAAGTATACATATGTAACAAACCTGCACGTTATGCACATGTACCCTAGAACTTAAAGTATAATAATAATAATAAATAAATTTTAAAAACAACAACAACAACAAAAAAAAAAAGAAACTGGGAATTACATTCTTTATAGGTAGTAGGACTTTTAAATCACAGGTCTTTGGTAAGAACTCTCAAATGTGTTATGAGAAAATATTTGTAATATGTACAAAAGAATATTCAGTAAATATTTGTCACCATTAATAGCCAATATTCATCAACATTTGAACTTTTATTAAATATCCAGGTACTGTGGATACAAATTAGAAATGACAAAATATTTAATGTCAAATAGAACCTAATAGAAATGCAAATCATGAAGTTAGGGGGTAGACATAAAATCAATTTTAATATATTATCTTGTGCATAGATAGGTATAGATGAGATAGATAGATAGATAGATAGATTAATAATATAGATATCAATGATTTACAGTTGAGCCTTGAATAACATGGGTTTGAACTGTGCAATACTACTTATATGAGTATTTTCTTCCACCTTGGCCACCTCTGAGACAGCAAGACAAACTCCTTCTCCTCAGCCTAAGCAATCTGAAAATGATGAAGACGAAGACCTTTATGATGATCTATTTCCATGTAAGGAAGAATAAATAAATAAATATATTTTCTGTTCCAAAAAAAAAAAAAAGAACCTTTCTCACCTTCTTACCTTAGTTCTACTGCCTTGTCCTTCAAAATGTTTGAATCTAACAAAATTAGACTTTTACTTCTAAAAGGTGAAAGACCCAAAGGGGTCCCTCAAAACCTAGAATCTGTGTCATATAATTTAGTGTCAAATAATTCCATAATGTTTTACTATTCTATATTTTTACATGCATATTTTTTCTCAATTCTCATCAAGATTGTAAACAAGGTGGCCAAGGTCATGTCTCATATTTCCCTGTTATCTACCGCAACGCCACCCACCAAGCCCCCAGGACATGCTCAACAGATACCTTCGATATGAGTAACTCTGACTTCAAAATAAAACCCAAGTTATTGCATACCAATTACAAACGACACTCTGCAACACACTTTACCAGATGTTTACATGGCTTTCTCATTGACTCTACCCAGGCCCATGCTCACATACCAGACCCCCGGAGAGACCTCCTTCGGCTATGTAGCAGAGAATCCCCCACCATTTTCTAGCCCTTGCCTTGCTTTCTTTCTCTTCATAATACTGTGGCTACCTGCTAGAGTGTTGAACACATTCCCCACTGGAATATGAGATCCACAGAGGCAAAGCCCTCATCTTTCTTATTCACTATCATACTCCATGCCTAGAACTGAACCTGGTTCACAGTGACACTCAAGTACATGGAGCAAATCAGTATGTGAATGAATGAAATTTGTTACTACACATGAAAAACTATATTTTAGAACATAAAAGCAAAGAATTGGCCTAGAAAATATTTAAAATACCATTAAAACCTTTAATTTTTTCTTTAAATTTTATACATGAAGGCCAAATAAGGACCCCACCAATTAACCATTATGAAAAGTTCAAATGACACAAAGGCATAAAATAAACCCAGGCAACCTAAAGAGTTTGGGGCATAGTCTGAAAACTTTTCTCTATGTAGATACAAACATAATAAATAATAACTAATCAGTAAAAAACTGTAAACATCTAATCCTTTTAAAGGTAACCCTTTGAAACTTAATCTTTTGTAAACATGAAGGATTCTAAGTACAAGAATCCTTTATTTTTTAATCTATAAATTTTAAATATTTATTCTTTGGGTCTCAGTTTCTTCATCATAAAATGAGGATAAATAATAACTCATAGAATTGATATAGAAGATAAATGACAAAATATATCTAAAGTGCTTAGCATAGTGTTTGCACACAGAAAAAAACAAAGTAGGTAAAAGATAAAAGCTATGTAAGTGTAGATATCAATGAAAACCCAAGAGGAGGACCTATCCATGAAGTGGAAGTGAAAGATGCTACTTGGAAGTTACAGCACTTGAGATGAGTTTTGAAGGACCACTGGGCATCAGTCAAACTCAGGAACTGGGAGCTGAAGGTCATTTTAGGCTGAAGGAAGAACAACTTCCTCATACAAGAATTTTAGCAGCTGGCATCCTTGGGGAAGGAACCATGTTTGTGGAAAACATCTTAAAGGGCTGCTCTGCAAAGGCAAGGCAAAGCCACAAGGCCATTGTCTGCAAGAAGACCTCAAAAGAAGATGGAAGCTAAATGGCTTGGCATGAAATATAAACCAAAAACTGCAAGTGGGTGAGAGCAGAGAAGAGAGAGAACACAAGAGTGAGAAAACAGAAGACTTGATAGGCAACAGAAGGAAAACCCTGGTAATAATTATTTGAGTCTAGAATCAAGCTCAGTTTTACATACAATTATGAAGTATTTTTGCACACTTTGAATACATAATGAATTTTCCAGGAAGGAAGCTATCATACAAATTTTATAAAGACTGTACTTTGATAGTTTGGAATTTTCCAAGAGTTGATAGCTGTATTCGCATCCTTTTGTTGCCGTTAAGAAATTACCACAAACGTAGGGGCTTCAAACAACACAAATTGATTGTCCTATAATTTTAGAAATCAGAGGTCTAAAGTGACCGATTGGGCTGTGGTCCTTCAGGAAGTTTTAAGGATAACCCCTTCTCGTGCCTTTTCTAGCTTCTAGTGGCTGCCACCATTCACTGGCTCATGGCCCTGGATCACTCTAGCCTCTGTTTCTGTTGCTGTATTTCCTTCTCTGACTCTTAACACTCTTGCCTCTCTCTTACGAGGACCCTTGTGATTACATCTGGCCCATGAGACAATGCAGTATAACTTCCCTATCTGAAGATCCTTAACTTAATCATATCTGAAAAGTACCTTCTGCCATGTAAGGCAATGTATTCACAGGTTCCAATGTTTGGGACACGGACATTTTTGGAGAAACCATTATTCTGCATACCACAGTCACCCTTTCGGGCAACCACATCATGGAATATAGCGGTACTCATATATTAACCACTCATATTGCTCTGAGTGGCTAATAATAAAACACCTTACCAGACTGCATTATTCACAGTCCCAGCTAAAAAAAGGTAAGAATCCCTGACAGTCTTTTATTTTTCTGGTAGACTCCTGCCCAATAATTGATATTTACTTATTTAATTTCCTGTTATTTTTTCTTGTACTGTTAGAGAATTTTAAAAATTATTCATAAAGGATATGAACAGACATTTCTGAAAAGAAGACACGCATACAGCCAACAGACACATGAAAAAATGCTCATCATCACTGGCCATCAGAGAAATGCAAATCAAAACCACAATGAGATACCATCTCACACCAGTTACAATGGCAATCATTCAAAAGTCAGGAAACAACAAGTGCTGGAGAGGATGTGGAGAAATAGGAACACTTTTACACTGTTGGTGGGATTGTAAACTAGTTCAACCATTATGGAAAACAGTATGGTGATTCCTCAAGGATCTAGAACTAGAAGTACCATATGACCCAGCCATCGCGTTACTGGGTATATACCCAAAGGATTATAAATCATGCTGCTATAAAGACACATGCACACGTATGTTCGTTGTGGCACTATTCACAATAGCAAAGACTTGGAATCAACCCAAATGTCCATCAGTGACAAAATGTGGCACATATACACCATGGAATACTATGCAGCCATAAAAAAGGATGAGTTTGGGTCCTTTGTAGGGACATGGACGCAGCTGGAAACCATCATTCTCAGCAAACTATCACAAGAACAGAAAACCAAATACCACATGTTCTCACTCATAGGTGGGAACTGAACAATGAGAACACTTGGACTCGGGAAGGGGAACATCACACACCAGGGCCTATTATGGGGAGTGAGGAGGAGGGAGGGATTGCATTGGGAGTTATACCTGATGTAAATGACAAGTTGATGGGTGCTGACGAGTTGATGGGTGCAGCACACCAACATGGCACAAGTATACATATGTAACAAACCTGCACATTATGCACATGTACCCTAGAACTTAAAGTATAATAATAATTTTAAAAATAAAATAAAATAAAATATTCATAAATAGGTTATATTATCCATACAAGTAATAAAAGAGTCATCATTACAAAATGTTAAATATTTATTGCCAAATGGGTTGTTGAGTGTGACAGGACTGAGAATCACTGAGTTAGAGAGCTAAATATTATTTTTAGTGAGCTAAGTGGTGCTAGAAAATCTAGCAAATATGTTTTAAATCTGGTTATGGCGGTAGCCGTAAGTCTGAAATTGAAGGGAAATGTTCTACAGGAAATATGCCTGTAAAGTAGACAGACATTCTTCCTCCGTACTGCAAATGTAACAGAACTTCCTTCTTAGCTCTGCATGCCGTCCCTCTCAGACACTGCCCCCTTCTTGGTCAGCCCTCTCCTCCTCACTCTCTGCTTCAGGCCCTGAAGGCATGGAGAAACTGACAGATAATGAAGTACTCCCAGCTGCGGGAGCACCAGACAACTGGGCTCTTTACCATTTCATGAAGCATCGCAAAGGAAGAACATGGCTCCACTGATAAAGGCTCTTACGTTAGTATAATGATGGCTAGGGAGGCAGGGGGCAGGGGAAAAGGGGAGGTCAGTGAAAAGATAGGAGGACAGGACACCTCAGATAGGGAAGAGAGAGTCCTGAAAGCAGGGATGGGGCCCACTGGGCTCTTCTGGGTTGCAGTAAACACCTTAGGCTATTTCTATTAATATATGGACTGTCAATTTAAAATAATATTTTTTAACTTAAAATAGATGTTTAGGGAAGGACAAGAGAAGAAACACACAGCAAGGAAGCCAGAAAACAAGTTTGAGTGGCCACAGACATACTCCCAGAGCCTGGAAGGTCATTTCAATACAGCTCTAGTATGAGTTATGTGAATTCTCTTCAGCTGCAGGGTGCCTCCATGCCCTCCATTCTGGGCTCACACTTTATGGTGAAACAGTCCCTTCCCCATTGCTCTTGCCTCCACCAACCACAGGTTATCTGTTCATTGTTTTGGTCTTTAGACTCCGGTCTCTCTCTATGTCTATGTATTTCCTGATTCTCTCTCGTTCCTTCTCTCCCTGTATCCTTCTCCTCTCCCTCCTCCCTAACACTGCACTGAACAGAAGGCATGAAGTACAAGAAAACCAACAGGCCACATCTTCCCACTGAATTAATTCAGCTCCCCAGAGCCACTTTATGTATGGCTGCACTGAGGTCACGAACCTCGTAGGGACCATCGGGATAGTGGAGTCATGTTGGCATCCAATGAGCGTGATGATCTAACTGTGGGCTGAGTCAGCCAAGCAGTACTAGACTTTATAGTAAATGGACATGGGTAGGTTCTGGAGTCAAGCTGCTTGGATCCTGGTTCTGTCAATTATTAGCTGTTACCTTGGACAACTTACTCAATATCTTTCAACCTCAGTTTTTTTCAGCTGTAAAATGGGGAGGATGGGAAATAATAGAATTTATTAATAAATTATTTGTGGTGATAACTAAGATTGTTGGCACCCTCTTAAATTCTGTGCCTGCCTCACTCACCTTACCTTAGACCTGCACCTGGTCATGGTTCTGGAGGTTCTGAATCCATCAGTACAGGCAGTAGTCCCCCAGCATCCTACCATTTGCATTTTAAAGTTCAGATTTTCCTTGTTCCTTCTTCCTTTTGTGAATATATTAATATTTCTCCCTCCTATTTAATCCCCACATTGGTTGTTTCAGGATTGGGTACTCATGTTTGAGAATATATTTTGGCCTGAAAGATTCATGTTTGGAATAATATATGAACTTGGACCAATGTAATTATGTAGGAATCCAGCATATTCATATGTTAACACCTATCCTTAATTTCATTTTAATAGAAAATGATTCTTAGCTTAAATAGGATATAGAACTGTCATTCTGTAAGTCTAGGGACCCATAGGAAATACAAGATTGTATGAAATGGAATTACCATTTATTAAAAAGTATAAATGTCATAATGCATTGCAAGAAAAGAAGTTTAAAACAAAGAATATTTGTTCAAATTAATTTTGTTGGAGCCTAACATGTTTCAAAGAAACTCTGAACTGTAATTAATGAATTTTCTAAACAGAATGTGTTTGCAAGACAGCCTAGGGTTGAGCTCTGCTAAAATGTAAGGACTTCAAACTCCTTAAGAAAATAGTAGCATAATATCCCACAGATTAGAAGTCAAAGACTTCAGTGCTGCTAGGGGCCAGGAAGGTAGTAAAAGGCATGAGCTGAAGAGTATCAGGAATACAACAGGGAAAGGTGAGGACTGTGATTAACTGCAGGTGCCTTGCCCTGTTTAGAGTGGGCAGGGGCCTTCATCACGGTTGATCATTGGCATTTGGAAATCCACACTAACTTTCCAGATACTCCAATTTTTCAAAACAAGTCAGAAAGCCAGTATCTATGTGAAAACACTCACATCTAAAAATATTGGCTCAGTATTTTTTAAAATCATTCAAATGGGCAAAATAAAACATAATTGAATTGTGAATTTTTTTTGAGGTAGGGTCTCAGTCTGTCACCTAGGCTAGAGTGCAGTGGCATGATCATAACTTACTGTAACCTCTAACTCTTGGGCTCAAGCAATCCTCCCACTTTGTACTCTCAAGTAGCTAGGACTATAGGTGGGCCACCATGGTTAACTAATTTTTAAATTTTGTTGTAGAAATGGGGTCTTGCTGTGTTGCCCAGGCTAATCTCAAACTCCTGGCCTCAAGCAATCTTACTACCTTGAACACCTAAAGTGCTAGGATTACAAATGTGAGCCATCACACCTGGCCTGATTTTCTAATCTCTGCACAGAGAATGATATTTGTTATAAGAAGTGGGAGAATTGAGATGGATTTTCATTCTTTATTTCTTAAATCTTACCTTGAGCATTTCTGAAGAATTGAAGATTTTAATTTATTTATGAAAACTTTTATTTTACTTAACTTAAAATAAAGGCTACATAGACACACAAAACCAAAATGTTGACCTCATAACAGTCTGACCAGCTTTTCTGAGTTGTGCCATGAGTTTTCCAGTTGGTAGTCCCTTCAAGAAGGGAAGAAATTACATCACATCTGGGTGACTTTACAGCTCCTTTCCAACATTTCCCAGCAAAACCTCACCTAGGCCCCACCTCTGAGAGTGATTGTCATTCTGAAACACCGGGTTTAACTCACAGGCTAGAAATGCACTCTAGAGGACAAGCTTGAATAAACCTACTGAAACTTAGGAAACCAAAAGGGAACTGGGAATGGACCAAGTTTAATATTTAACAAGATGAGCTGTACTCTGAGACACTATTATTTTTCCTTTGCTCCAGAAATACAAGGTGAATGCTTTGAGCGATCCAGCTTGGGCCTTACTTCCCACACAATTTATAAGAATACACCTGCTCTTTGCTGAAGAGGGCTCCTAAAGTCACTGGCCTACACCATTCCTGAAGCCCAGTCTACTGAGTTTGAGATGCTTGACTGTAACTTAAGCAAATCTGAACACACAGTCTATCTTTGGGATGTCTCAGGATATTTGAAAATTAAGGGAGAGAAGATGGGAATGAAGGAGACCCTTGACCAGAGCCAGTGGGATATGGGGGGAGTACAGAACTTGGTAAGACTTACGTTGCTCTCCACCAACGCAGGGGAAGAGAAAAAGGATAAGATAAAAAGTGAAATGACTTCAATTCCCGTTTAACAAATGCCATCACATTAAAAAATCTATGGCACATTGGACCCCATAAATATATACAATTATTATTTGTCAGTTTAAAACAAATTTTTTATAAAATCCATGATATACTCTCAAAGCCTCAGACCCAGGTTCATATTCTCCAAATGCTATTCAATAGAACAGAAGTTCAAGAAGAGTAAAAGCACTGGACAGCCTGTCCCCTGGAGCTCATAGCGATAGAATTTGACCTACATTGCTAAAATGCCAAGTTTGTCCTTCTGGGTCTTTTTATGGATAAAATTCAGAGAAGAGATGACTATAAAAGTTAGTGTCAGTGTGTCTAACATGTAGCCTTTGATCACTTGAATAATACTTGTCCCAAACAATTCCCTCTATCTAGAAAAGTTAATTAGTATTTTTTAATTAACTAAAATATTAAAATGTTAATTCAGCATTTTTTCTGGAAAAGAAAAATAGAAATAATAGACTCTCCTAAAATCCCTATGGTTGTGAGTCTGTAGAGAGGATCTCTAACTTTTAAATTCAGCTTGCTTGTTTTGTCACTTTTATTAAGCAGCATCTTCCAAAAAGCCACTGGCAACTTTCACAGGCCATGGAAAGATAACATTGGATTAAAGATAATACAGGCTCTACTCTTGGGAGCCTGATTCCCTTTCCATCTCCTGTCAGGATCTTCAAGGGTAATTGTCACTACCAGAAAGCAGTGACTTTTATTTTCCCTCAAGGTAGATTCAGTGTTCAGACCCTCATAGTGATATAAAAGGCCCAGTAAGACCTGCATGGCAGGACTGGAATTTAATTCTTGGGTGCTATAAACTCATCCTCTGGTTTCTTCTTCTTGACTTGTACAAATCTAGTCGCTACATTAAAAACTTCCTGCATGGGCCGAGCGCAGTGGTTCATGCCTGTAATCCCAGCACTTTGGGAGGCCGAGGTGGGTGGATCACGAGGTCAAGAGATCGAGACCATCCTGGCCAACATTGGTGAAACTCTGTCTCTACTAAAAATAAAAATAAATTTAGCTGGGCATGGTGGGGGGCACCTGTAGTCCCAGCTACTCAGGAAGCTGAGACAGGACAATCACTTGACTCCAGGAGGCGGAGGGTGCAGTGAGCCAAGATCACACCACTGCACTCCAGCCTGGCAACGGAGCAAGACTCTGCCTCAAAAAATTAAAAAAAAAAAAAACAAAAAAACTTCCCTGCATTACTGTTATAGAGCATCTCACTCTTTCTGACATTCCTCCAAGGGGACGTAGATCATTCTTGGGAACTCTGGAGACTTAGTGCAGGAAACACATGGCCAAAACCAGGGAAGCACAAGTGAGAAAACACAAAAATTGGAGCAGATACTTGAGGGAAATGGAGCAAAGGCTCTGAGTCATTTGTGGGAAAAAAAGATAAATAAAAATTGATTCAGTAACTGTGTTCCTTCATTTTACCCAAATGAGTTGAAAACACATCCACACAAAAACTTGCACATAGATGTTTATAGCAGCTTTATTCATAACTGCCAAAACTTGAAAGACACCGAGAT
Organism: Chlorocebus sabaeus; assembly: GCF_047675955.1. Classification (NCBI taxonomy): domain Eukaryota; kingdom Metazoa; phylum Chordata; class Mammalia; order Primates; family Cercopithecidae; genus Chlorocebus; species Chlorocebus sabaeus. The sequence goes on from NC_132910.1 coordinate 33,292,125, forward strand.
GCCCTTCAGCAGGTAAATGAATAAATAAACATGATACATCCAGAAAACAGAACATTATTCAGTGCTAAAAACAAATGAGCCATCAAACCATGAAACCACATGGAGGAAATTTAAATGCATATTACTAAACAAAAGATGCCAACCTGAAAGGCTACACACCGCATTATTCCAACTATGTGACATTCTGGAACAGACCAAACAATGGAGACAGCTGGGTGCGGTGGCTCAAACCTGTGATGTCAGCATTTTGGGAGGCCGAGGCAGGCGGATCATTTGAGGTCTGGAATTCGAGACCAGCCTGGCCATTGTGGTGAAACCCCGTCTCTATTAAAAATACACAAATTAGACAGGCATGGTGGCAGGCGCCTGTAATACCAGCTACTCAGGAGACTGAGGCAGGAGAATCGCTTGAACCCAGGAAGTGGAGGTTGCAGTGAGCCAGAATCATGCCACTGCACTCCAGCCTGAGTGATAGAGCAAGACTCCATCTCAAAGAGAAAAAAAAAATGGAGACACCAGAAAGATCAGTGGTTGTCAGGAATCGAGGGGAGGGGAGATTAGTAAGCACAGCACAAGAGTATTTCAGGCAGTGAAACTATTCTGTTCGATACTACAATATTAGATACATACATGTCATTATACCTTTATCAAAACCTGTAGAATAGTCACCAAGATCGAACCCAAATGTAAACTACTATGGACTCTGGGTGATAAAGAAGCATCAACATAACTACATTGATAATAACAAATGTACCACTCTGGTGCAGGATGCTAAAAGTGAAGGAGGTTTCGAATGAGGGCAAGGGAGGGGAGACTGAGTGGAGAGCTTAGAAGGGCAAAAGAACACTGCTAATGGAGCATCAGAATCGAATGAGAAAACAAGAATAACACAAGAAATGTTCAAGAGCCTTTTTTAGTCTTTAGCGAGAAAAATTAAAAGCTACTTCTCCAGGGGCCTGAGACTAACATTAGGCACCACCACTGTTCATGGCATGGTTTGCTCTCCTGTAAAGTGGGGGCACAGGGTGTTCTTATCAATATTTATGAAACTCTCAGACACTAGATGCAAAAGAGAATGAAGTTGGGAAAATTACAAATATTAACAAAATACAACTTCTGTTTGGAGGAGAGTTTGCGGTTGAGTGGGAATGAGGGACACTACACTCATAAGTGAGGAGGTTCATGGGGAATGGGGGTGGGAGGAAGATCAAGGACTGAATATAAAAGTGCCAGCCTCAGTGCTCCAAACTGGAGTACTGGCTGCCTACCAATGGCATGCATTGTGACCCTAGGTCATCTAACCAATTAATGTTTCCTGCTGAATTAATCTTGAAGGTAAACAATGTAATTTTAAGAGCAAAGATGAGGTCTTTCTACCAACCAAAACATGTACCCTACTTGCTAACATGTACCCTGCTGCTACCTATTAAAATGCAAATACCCTTAAGAGATATTAGACTTGAATTCATATAAATCAAGCGTAACTTACTGTGAGTTTATTTATCTGATCTGAGAAGATTGCTTTGATAGGAAAAAGGATATAGTAAACTCAAATTCACAGAACACCATGGCATGGTGAAATGTTTGGCTGGGGGACTGAGGATATTTAAAACACTCTATTAACTACAGGCTTTAGTAAATCAATTTTCTTTCTGAAAAAAAAAAAAGGAATGAAAACACTGAAGTCATGGTCCATGAAAGAAAAAATTGATAAGCTGGACTTCATTAAAATTAAAATTTTCTCCTCTGTAAAAGACACTGTCAAAAGAATCCAAAGACAAGCCACAGACAGGAAAGAAAATATCTGCAAAAGAAATATTTGATAAAGAACTATTATCCAAAATATGCAAAGAACTCTCAAAGCTCCACAATGAGAAAGAAAACAACCAGATTAAAAAATTGTCCAAAGACTTTAGTTGACACCTCACCAAAAAAGATATACATATGGCAAATAATCATATGAAAAGATGCTCCATATCATATGTTATCAGGCAAATGCAAATTAAAACAATTAGATAACACAATATGCCTATCAAAATGACCAAAATCTAGAACACTGATAACACCAAATGCTAGCAAGGATGTGGAATCATAAGAACTTTCATTGCTGATGAGAATACAAAAGACAGTTTGGCAGTTTCTTACAAAACTAAACATACTCTTACCATAGAAGCCAGCAATCACACTCCTTGGTATTTACCAACAAAGGGTTGAAAACGTATGTCCATCCAATAGGAATGCTTATAGCAGCTTTGTTCATAATTGCCAAAACTTGAAAGCAACCAAGATGTCCTTCAGTGAACGAATGGATAAACTGTGGTACATCCAGACAATGAAATATTATTCAGTGCTGAAAGGTTCAGAGCTATCAAGCCATGAAAAGACGTGGAAGAAACTTCAATGCATTATTACTAAGTGAAAGAAGGCAATCTGAGAAAGCTACATACTGTATCATTCCAACTATGTGACATTCTGGGAAAAGCAAACTATGAAGACAGTGAAAAGATCAGTGGTTGTCAGTTGTGGGGGGAGAAAGGGATGAAAGGCAGAGCACAGAGGATTTTGAGGACAATGAAACTATTCTATATAATACTGTAATGATACACTTCGTTCATTATGCACTTGTCAAAACCCATATAGTGTAATGCACCAAGTTATATAGATTGGATGTTGTCCCCTTTAAATCCCATGTGGAATTGTAATCCCCAGTGTTGGAGGTGGGGCCTGGTGGGAGGCTACTGAATCATGAGGCCAGATTTCTCATGAATGTTTAAGCCCTATCACATTCGTACTGTTCTCGTGATAGTGAGTTCTCACAAGAACTAGCTGTTGAAAAGTGTGTGACACCTTCCCCCTTGCTCTCTCTCTTGCTCCTGCTGTCACCATGTGACACGCCTGATCCACTTCGCCTTCTGCCAAGCTCCCTAAGACCTCCCCAGAAGTCAAGCAGAAGCCAGCACCATGCTTGTACAGCCTGCAAAACCATGAGCCAATTAAACCCTTTTTCTTTATAAATTATCCAGTCTCAGGTATTTCTTCATAGCAACACAAGAATGACCTAACACATCAAGAATGGATCTTAATGTAAGGTAAGGTCTTTGAGTGATAATGATGTGTCCATGCAGGCCCATCAGTTGTAATAAATGTATCACTCTGGTGGGAGATATTGACAATGCAGGAGGCTATGCATGGTAAGGGGCAGAGGGTATACAGGAAATCTGTGTACCTTCCACTCAATTTTGCTGTGAACCTAAAACTGCTCTTAAAAATGAAGTATAATCTGAAAAAAAAATTTAATGAAAACAATACAGCCACTGAATGTTTGTAAAGCAACCAGAGCATTGACTGCATACTATTTTACTATTGTTATTACTCTTGAAAAGATACTTAGGGAGCAGTGAGTAGATTTTATGGAATGGAGACAAAAGTCTTCTATTTCTCTCAGCACAGCTCACTGAAGTTCTACATTAGGGAAACAATATTCATGTGCAAGTTTTGGTCCTGTATTCATTTACTTTCCTCTGATTCTCCTGAGCCACAGGGATCAAGGGCAGGTTTTGGGTATTCCCGTGTCCTACAAAATATATCTCCACGAAACCTAACCTTTTTAATTTTTCCAGAATTTCCAGAAAAAACTACAAGATCTTGACCACATGACTATGGCCTTGGAATTTGCTCACGAGGATCTTGGACATCAACACTAGAACTTGCTGGCCTCTAAGGCCAGCTTCCCCTTAATGTTCTGACTGAAGTACCACACAAAGCTCTTCCCTTAGTTCATTTAGGGCTACTCAGGCAGTTGGCACTTTTAAACAAAAGAAAGTAAACAGAGAGGGGGAATAAACCATTTTTAAGAAGATTGACTTATATAAAAGAGGTTCCTGATCTTATCACAGTTACCTACTACCAGGACTCTAAGGTCTTGGCTGTCCTAGACCCTGTCTCCCAAGCTATCAACCACGTTAGAGCAAAAAGGCCCATTAAGCATCATGGCATCCAGCCTGGACCCTTTAACTCTCACATCCCTGCATGCAAACTTCTTACCACCTACCACCAGGGACCCAAGAGCTTTCCAGTGTGCCTGGCCTCTCGGCCTTTCCCATTAATTCCCTATGTCTAGTTTGACACTTGTCTCTTCCCCAGTTAATGAATGACTGTCCTTCAGGAGAGGCAGCTGCCCTCCCCTCATACCTCCCTACACCCAATAATCTCCTTTGGACATAGGTCAACTCGGTAGTAGGCCTAATAGATATTTTACCCACAAGATAGCATTACATCTATGTAGCAAGACACACACACATAACACACCTGCCAAGATGAAAAAGAGTGAGGGAGAATGTGCAGCTGAGATGTTGCATCACACTCACTACTAAATTGTAAGAAACAGTCTTGAAAGCAGGGTCCATCTATCAGTGTTTATATAACCCTTGATGGCCAGCACAGCATTCAGTATAATTAGCCACCAATAAATAATTGTTGCATTAAATAATGATTGAATAAGTTTAATAAAATCTGAAGTGAAAGACCAGTTCTGTGCTCTGACATAGGCCCTGATAAATTTTGAGTTTTTAAGGACATCCTCAATAAAGCTGCCACTGATCAAGCTCCAGGATGAACTTTTCTCTGCTGTTTACTTTCCAACACAGAAAACTTTAAAACATGTAAAGTTGGAGAAATAATAATCAATTAAATAAACAACTCACTGGCAATGGAACCACTCCACGGCAAACGCAATGTAGATACTTTTAAAACTACACATAAAGTCACCAAGGCAAAATGAACTTCTCATACTTAAAACAAGAAAAATATATTTAACAAGAATTAGTATTTACTGAGAACCTACTATGTGCCAAGAAGTATAAGATATGATCAGCACATATATTGTTTTGTTTAACCCTTACGACAGCCCTACACATTAAGAAGTATTATCTCCATTTTACAAAAGACTCAGAAAAGTATTTCTGTCCATAGTCACTTGTTTAAGGGGTTAAGAGCATAAACTTTTGGATCCAGACTGACTAGGTTTAAATTCTGCCTCTGCCTCTACCTAGCTGTGTGCGTCTGGACAAACATAGCTTAATATATTTGTGCCTTGGTTTCTTCATCTGAAAAATGGAGCTAATGATTGTGCCAGTTACTAAATTATCATTGCTCATCTCCAAGCCCACCTTTCTATAATCTGCTTTGTGATGCTTGGGGCTAGAACTCTGAGAACCATATTTCTGCTGAGTCAGCTGCTTCTTGTAACATCTGACAGTAGGGGGCGCTAGCAAGAAGGGCAGAGCCGGAGGAGGAACATAGAACTTGCTCCTTCCTGTGTACTTCCTATGAAATTCGCTTCGGCAATACCATCCTCTTTTCCCTGCTACAGAGCCACTGAGTCAGTTTGCAGTTTTTCCAGAATCAGCCTCATTATGTGCCCCTCAGGGACATTGGCACCTGCCCCCTCCTCAGAGGTCTGAATTTCAGCTCTGTGGGGCCCTTCCAAGTGTCCAGGAAGTGTTAGTAATCCCAGCTCCTTACTTTGCTCCCTCAGCCCCTGGAGACGGCAGCTGCTCCCTGGAATTGCCTGCTACCTACCTGATACCTTACAGCTCTCTTTCAACCCTTCTTTTTACCCTTTTCATTACCTTGTTAAAACATTACAACCGATTAACCAGTTATATTCCCTTTTCCAATTATTGGTGTGGTATTCTCCTGACAAGCCCTGAGAAACAAGAACACCTACCTCATTAGGTCACTGAAACTATTAAATGAGTTCATCGTAAAATGCTAGTACTGTACCTGGAGCATAGGGCTTGCCATATCAATGTTAGCTCTTTGTATGTGGTAAGTATTGGAGCTGGGTAGGAACCTGGGTCTGTCCATCTTCCCGATCAACATAATGTTTCTTTAACAAAAACAGCGACTGTTGACACAGGCATGGGCTTAGTGCTTCCACATGTGTTGTCTCTTTTAATCTTCTTCAGCACCTCTTAGATGCTTTGAATTTTTGCAGTGTTTTTTTCTCTGACAATTGGCATCAAGAAAGGTATTCTGAGTTACTGTGTCCATTATTCTGAAAGGCTAGGCAAGTACTCCCATCAGTGTAAACTTCTACACTGGAAGAATATGTAAATATGAACCTCTCTAAAGTTAAACATGAACTTCTCTGAACTTGTCCCATGTATCGCCAGGAATTAACATAATTTAAGTGTGTATGCGTGTATTCATGTACGTTTGAGAATTAATATTTTGAAATTTCAAGTTTTCAATTGTTCGAATTTCTAAACTATCAATGAAATATAGAACCTCAAAATTATTAAAAGGCTACTTTACACCAGGTACTGGGATATAAGTGTTTTCACATATATTATCTCATTTTATCCTTAACATATACTACCCTAGTGGGTATGATCATCTTCTCTACACAAATATGTTTAAGATCACATAGTAAAGTGGCAGAACCAAGAACTGAAACCAATTCTTTCTGACTCTCAGAGCTTGTGTTTTAACCAATTCATCACAGGTCATGAGTGAGGGTCATTCTCCACAACAAATGTTGAGAGAGTAAAGTTTAGTAAAAATATGAACTGAAATAGGAACAAATTCCTTCACTGTGAAGTGCTTAGAAAATAAAAAAGCTGAATATAGTACGGTATCTTCTGACCTTGCTTTCAGAATTGCTTGTAAGTCATGGGAAAATTCTCCAGTTCTGTCACTGGGTTTCAAGAATCTCCCTCAAATTACATTTCATTTCAAGGATCCCTTTCCAATTTCAGTTTTGCTATTATGAAGGCAAAGCAAATGAGAATAAAAACTACTTTGTTTCTGGGTATGCCCTGGCTGTCCAAAGACAAGTCATTCTCTTCAGGAAGGAAAAAAAATAAAAAGGCACCCACCCAAAATAATTATTTTTTAAAGCAACAATATAGAAGAAAACACATACCTTTTGCTTGGTGCTTGATTTCAGGCCAACTCGGGAATGACTTTTAGACTAAAGGAAAAAATGAGAAAGAAATCTATGAAAAACACAGTATAGTAGTACAATGTATTTTGAAGTCATTTCTTCTTACAGAAGGTACAAGTTTTAAGTTAAAATCCTTTCCCCTAAACTTCCTTCATAGCATCTAGAAATCTAAGACTAGAAACACAGCACAGACTCCAGTGTTGAAATTTGAAATTTACATACTACTTAAGTACTAGAGCTGAGAATGCAAAGACTGACCTACACTTTGGCAATGCCTTGTTCATGTTTACCAAGTCAGCATCTTTTCTTAGAGGACACTGGCAGAAACCAAAAACTGCAGCATATAAAGAAATGCCCGCAGCTCTAATAAAGGAAAGGGAAAGAAGGAAGAAAGTGAGTGAAAGGAGAGGTAAGAAAGAAAAAAGAGAAGGAAGGGAAGGAAACAAATGTCCTATAAATTGGAACCCAACAAAACAGGCAGAATGAAGAAAAGAATATGCTTATGGGAAGATTTCCAAGTGCATTTCTTATAGGGCAGATTTTAATCTGTTAACTTAAATAAATTTTCACTACATTGATAAAAGCTCTCGAAAACATTAGTTCTTATATAGGGCTTTTTTTTCTTCCAGTTTGTTCATGATTATCTAAACTGATCTGGGATTAGCAAAGGTAAACTAGGCATTAAGCCATGCATGAGAATATTTTGATATGGAACATTATTATGATTTTTCTCCCAATGAGAAAAAAGCAAGTCAAGTTTACTACATTTAGTATTTACATGGTGAATATATTTTTCTTTAAACATACTATGAATCAAAGTTAACTCTAAATAATTTACTGCAACATAGCTAGAAAAATGTCTTCCTAAGTCAGCAGTCCTCAAACTTTGTGGTCTCAAAGTCTATTTATAGTTTTTAAAAGTATTGAAGTTCCCAAAAAGCTTTTGTTTTTATGGGTTATATCTACCAATATTCACCTTATTAAAAATTGGAGTTGAGAAATTTTTAAACATGTATTTATTAATTCATCTTAAAACAGCAAGAATAAGTTCACTACATGTTTAAAAATGTATTTTATGTATACACCAAAACAGAAAAAAATAGTGAGATGACATTTACATTTTTGCAAATTTATTTAATGTTTAGCTTAAAAAGAAGATAGCTAGATTCTCATAACTGCTTTTGATTTCATCTATCTTGATAGGTTTTTGCTTTCAATAAATGAAGAAAATCCAGCCTCACTCAGATATGAGGTTGGAAAAGGAAAGAGTATTTGTAATGATCTTTTCAGACAATTGTGGATATTCTTCTCTGATAATATGCCAAAACTTAGCAAGTGGTAATTTCTTAAGGGTTAAGTTGCAATATATAATCTGCATGAACATCATACCATAACATTTTATACTATGTTACATTAAAATATGTTGGTCTATCTTACAGTTTAAATAGATCTTTTGTAGCATCTTGTATTGGTTGTTTTGAAAACACTGGTTCAGTGAGTTATGCAGAATTCCCAAATGTTGACCCATTTCATTATATAATATCCCCCAAATCACATTTCGTTAATAACCAACCTCACTGAAAAAATCTTCAACTGCTTATAAGCTATTAAGCTCATAGTAACAGATACAAGCTTTCTAAAATTCTAATATTCTCTTGAAAGCTTGAATTTTATCACAGGCAACAAATACCATCAGTTGCTTCCTTGAAGTGATACACTTACTTCATTCATTTTAGCAAACATGTCTGCCAGCCACCTGAATCTAAATAATCATAGTTCATCTCTTGTTCTTTCAAGATAAAATGGTCTTTTATGAAAAAAGAGACTAGTTCAGCTCACAATTCAATTGCACAGTGCTCTTCCTCAAAACAGCCACTGAAACTTTGAATGGAGCAAAAGTGCTGTATGCATACTTTTCATTTTATCACACAGAATACTAAAGCGATGTGTACTTGAGGGTTAAGATTTAACAAACTTAATAATTTTTATTATTTCATCAAGGGCATTCTTAAGTGAAACAGACATTTTTTTCTGCAGTGCAAATGCACAGTGGTGAAATTATAAAGATTACTATACAGTTTGGTCCTACTGTGTTAAGTCATGCTAAAGCTCCAAAAGTTTTAGCCACTATTGCTTCTACACAATCAGTGCAAATGTCACCCAATAAAAAAGGCAAAGAATATCTTCTTAATATTATTACAAGAGTTTTTACTTCTGAGATTCCCTTTGAGAACTGCCACCCTTAGTCATTTATAACAGTTGAGCCTAAAGCAAAGAAACAAACCTTATGAGGAATAGGGCCAATGAAAAGCAAGTTGTCATTGTCCCTACTTCCCTTCTGCTGCCTTAGACAAGAGAGACCAATAGAAAGACCAATCAGTAGTAGACGTCCTTCAAATGAACAGAGCCAGGATGGGGAAAGAAACTTGAGATGAAATCAAGTGTTCATCTTTCACTTATTCGTATCATGTTTTGAGATCTAGACTGTTATGAGATGAATTATTTCCCACTAAAATTTATATGTTGAAATTCTAACCCAGTACCTTCGAATGGGATTGTATTTGGAAATACAGGCTTTTGAGATAAATAAGGTAAGATTGGGTCATATAGACAGGCCCTAATCCAATACGACTGGCATCCTTATAAGAAGAGGAGATTAAGACACAAACAATACCCATACGCAGAGGAAAGACCACATGAAGACAAAGATATCCATCTGCAAGCCACGGAGAGAGGCCTCCAGATGAAATCAACCCTGCTGACAGCTTAATCTTAGAGTTCTAGTCTCTCTCAGAACTGTGAGAAAATAAATTTCTGCTATTTAAGCCACCCAACCTGTGGTATTTTATTATGGAAGCCCTAGAAAACTAATACAAATCTACTCCAAAGAAGAAGTCAAAAATCCAGAAAATGGAGATCCAGCAAAACAAAGCTCTGAATCAAAATGGACCATTATCATCACATTCGTTGTCAACCATGTAAATTCTGAGAAAGATAGTCTGGATCAATTCTTCCCAAACTCTAGAGTTCATAAAGATCAGTTAGGGAGCTGTTAACCATTCCATTTTCCCAACTCCAACTCCAAAAATTCCAAGTAAGAAGATGTAGGTGTAGGATATCTCCCTGGAATGTGCATTTTAACAAGCACCCCAGAGAACTGAAATAGATATATGGTCTACAAAGAACAATTTGAGAACCACTCACCTGCCAAGGACAGTGGTAACTTGGGCTAGGAGAAGTGAAACAGGGTAAATGTTGGCAAATTATTCACACTAGCCCAAAATCAGATCTACAATAGTTCTTTAACATCTCCAATTTAAAAAAAAAAAAAACCCCACAAACTGTGTGTGTATTTATATTTTTTAGAAATTTGACTGGGTTTCTATACCATATTAAATCCCAAAAACATCCATGAATATGGCCTTTGTATACAACTCAAAGTCATGACAGTCAACATGACTTAAAGGAAAAGCCCTCAATTTCTATAGGGAATTAAAAGTCAATTCAATTCTAAAGAAATGCCTTGATTGCAGAGGGGGCGGAGCAAGATGGCCAAATAGGAACAGCTCCAGTCTCCAGCTCCCAGCACCAGCGACACAGAAGACAGGTGATTTCAGCATTTTCAACTGAGGTACTGGGTTCATCTCACTAGGGAGTGCCACACAATCGGTGCTGGTCAGTTGCTGCAGCCCCACCAGCCAGAGTTGAAGCAGGGCGGGGCATCACCTCTCTTGGGAAGTGCAAGGAAGAAGGGAATCCCTTTTCCTAGCCAGGGGAACTGAGAAACACAACACCTGGAAAATCGGGTAACTCCCACCCCAAAACTGTGCTGTACCAAGGGTCTTAGCAAACGGCACACCAGAAGATTATATCCCACACCTGGCCCAGAGGGTCCCACGCCCATGGAGCCTCCCTCATTGCTAGCACAGCAGTCTGTGATCTAACGGCAAGGCAGCAGTGAGGCTGGAGGAGGCGCACCCGCCATTGCTGAGGCTTAAGTAGGTAAACAAAGCCACTGGGAAGCTCAAACTGGGTGGAGCCCACAGCAGCTCAAGGAGGCCTGCCTGTCTCTGTAGACTCCACCTGTGGGGACACGGCATGGCTAAACAAACAAACAAAAAAGCAGCAGAAACCTCTGCAGATGCAAACGACCCTGTCTGACAGCTCTGAAGAGAGCAGTGGATCTCCCAACACGGAGGTTGAGATCTGAGAACAGACAGACTGCCTCTCAAGTGGGTCCCTGACCCCTGAGTAGCCTAACTGGGAGACATCCCCCACTAGGGGCAGACCGACACCCCACACCTCACACGGAGGGGTACACCACTGAGACGAAGCTTCCAAATCAAGAATCAGATAGGTACACTCGCTGTTCAGCAATATTCTATCTTCTGCAGCCTCTGCTGCTGATACCCAGGCAAACAGGGTCTGGAGTGGACCTCAAGCAATCTCCAACAGACCTACAGCTGAGGGTCCTGACTGTTAGAAGGAAAACTAACAAACAGGAAGGACACCCACACCAAAATGCCATCAGTACGTCACCATCATCAAAGACCAAAGGCAGATAAAATCACAAAGATGGGAAAAAAACAGGGCAGAAAAGCTGGAAATTCAAAAAATAAGAGCACATCTCCCCCTCCAAAGGAACGCAGCTCATCACCAGCAACGGATCAAAGCTGGACAGAGAATGACTTTGACGAGTTGAGAGAAGAAGGCTTCAGTCCATCAAACTTCTCAGAGCTAAAGGAGGAATTACGTACCCAGCGCAAAGAAACTAAAAATCTTGATAAAAGAATGGAAGAATGGATAACTAGAATAATCAATGCAGAGAAGGCCATAAACGAACTGACAGAGATAAAAACCATGCCACAAGAAATACATGGCAAATGCACAAGCTTCAGTAACCGACTCGACCAACTGCAAGGAAGAGCATCAGCAATTGAGGATCAAATGAATGAAATGAAGTGAAAAGAGAAGTCTAAAGAAAAAAGAGGAAAAAGAAATGAACAAAGCCTACAAGAAGCATGGGATTATATGAAAAGACCAAGTCTATGTCTGATTGGGGTGCCTGAAAGTGAGGGGGAAAATGGAACCAAGTTGGAAAACACTATTCAGGATATCATCCAGGAGAACTTCCCCAATGTAGTAAGGCAGGCCAACATTCAAATTCAGGAAATACAGAGAATGAAACAAAGATACTCCTTGAGAAGAGCAACTCCAAGACACATAATTGCCAGATTAACCAAAGTTGAAATGAAGGAAAAACTGTTAAGCGCAGCGAGAGAGAAAGGTCCGGTTACCCACAAAGGGAAGCTCATCAGACTAACAGCAGATCTCTCAGCAGAAACGCTACAAGCCAGAAGAGAGTGGGGGCCAATATTCAACATTCTTAAAGAAAAGAATTTTCAACCCAGAATCTCATATCCAGCCAAACTAAGTTTCATAAGTGAAGGAGAAATAAAATCCTTTACAGAGAAGCAAATGCTTAGAGATTTTGTCACCACCAGGCCTGCCTTACAAGAGACCCTGAAGAAAGCACTAAACATGGAAAGGAACAACCAGTACCAGCCATTGCAAAAACATGCCAAAAGGTAAAGACCATTGAGACTAGGAAGAAACTGCATCAACTAATGAGCAAAATAACCAGTTAATATCATAATGATATGATCAAGTTCACACATAACAATATTAACCTTAAATGTAAATGGACTAAATGGTCCAATTAAAAGACACAGACTGGCAAAATGGATAAAGAGTCAAGACCCATCAGTTTGCTGTATTCAAGAGACCCATCTCATCTGCAGAGACACACATAAGCTCAAAATAAAGGGATGGAGGAAGACCTACCAAGCAAATGGAGAATAAAAAAAAGCAGGGGTTGCAATCCTAGTCTCTGATAAAACAGACTTTAAACCATCAAAGATCAAAAGAGACAAAGAAGGCCATTATATAATGGTAAAGGGATCAATTCAACAGGAAGAGCTAACTATCCTAAATATATATGCACCCAATACAGGAGCACCCAGATTCATAAAGCAAGTCCTTAGAGACTTACAAAGAGACTTAGACTCCCATACAATAATAATGGGAGACTTCAACACCCCACTGTCAACATTAGACAGATCAACGAGACAGAAACTTAAAAAGGATATCCAGGAATTGAACTCACCTCTGCACCAAGCAGACCTAATAGACATCTACAGAACTCTCCACCCCAAATCAACAGAATATACATTCTTCTCAGCACCACATCGCACTTATTCCAAAATTGACCACATAATTGGAAGCACTCCCCGGCTGGGCATGGTGGCTCAACCCTGTAATCCCAGCACTTTGGGAGGCCGAGGCAGGCGGATCATGAGGTCAGGAGATCGATACCATCCTGGCTAACACGGTGAAACCCCGTCTCTACTAAAAAATACAAAAAACTAGCCAGGCGAGGTGGCGGGTGCCTGTAGTCCCAGCTACTCGGGAGGCTGAGGCAGAAGAATGGCATAAACCCGGGAGTCAGAGCTTGCAGTGAGCTGAGATCTGGCCATTGCACTCCAGCCTGGGCGACAAAGCCAGACTCCATCTCAAAACAAAAAAAAAATTGGAAGCACTCCTCAGCAAATGTACAAGAACAGAAATTGTAATGAACTGTCTCTCAGACCACAGTGCAATCAAACTAGAACTCAGGACTAAGAAACTCAATCAAAACCGCTCAACTACATGGAAACTGAACAACCTGCTCCTGAATGACTACTGGGTACATAACGAAATGAAGGCAGAAATAAAGATGTTCTTTGAAACCAATGAGAACAAAGATACAACATACCAGAATCTCTGGGACACATTTAAAGCAGTGTGTAGAGGGAAATTTATAGTACTAAATGCCCACAAGAGAAAGCAGGAAAGATCTAAAACTGACACCCTAACATCACAATTAAAAGAACTAGAGAAGCAAGAGCAAACACATTGAAAAGCTAGCAGAAGGCAAGAAATAACTAAGATCAGAGCAGAACTGAAGGAGATAGAGACACAAAAAACCCTCCAAAAAATCAATGAATCGAGGAGCTGGTTTTTTGAGAAGACCAAAAAAATTGATAGACCACTAGCAAGACTAATAAAGAGGAAAAGAGAGAAGAATCAAATAGATGCAATAAAAAATGATATCATTTTTATGGGGGAGATCACCACCGACCCCACAGAAATACAAACTATCATCAGAGAATACTATGAACACCTCTATGCAAATAAACTAGAAAACCTAGAAGAAATGGATAAACTCCTGGACACATACACTCTTCCAAGACTAAACCAGGAAGAAGTTGAATCCCTGAATAGACCAATAGTAGGCTCTGAAATTGAGGCAATAATTAATAGCCTACCAACCAAAAAAAGTCCAGGACCAGATGGATTCACAGCTGAATTCTACCAGAGGTACAAGGAAGAGCTGGTACCATTCCTTCTGAAACTATTCCAATCAACAGAAAAAGAAGGAATCCTCCCTAACTCATTTTATGAGGCCAACATCATCCTGATACCAAAGCCTGGCAGAGACACAGCAAAAAAAGAGAATTTTAGACCAATATCCCTGATGAACATCGATGTAAAAATCCTCAGTAAAATACTGGCAAACTGAATCCAGCAGCACATCAAAAAGCTTATCCACCATGATCAAGTGGGCTTCATCCCTGGGATGCAAGGCTGGTTCAACATATGCAAATCAATAAACGTAATCCAGCATATAAACAGAACCAAAGACAAAAGCCACATGATTATCTCAATAGTTGCAGAAAAGGCCTTTGACAAAATTCAACAGCCCCTCATGCTAAAAACTCTCAATAAATTCGGTACTGATGGAACGTATCTCAAAATAATAAGAACTATTTATGACAAACCCACAGCCAATATCATACTGAATGGGCAAAAACTGGAAAAATTCCCTTTGAAAACTGGCACAAGACAGGGATGCCCTCTCTCACCACTCCTATTCAACATAGTGTTGGAAGTTCTGGCCAGGGCAACTAGGCAAGAGAAAGAAATAAAGCATATTCAGTTAGGAAAAGAAGAAGTCAAATTGTCCCTGTTTACAGATGACATGATTGTATATTTAGAAAACTCCATTGTCTCAGCCCAAAATCTCCTTAAGCTGATAAGCAACTTCAGCAAAGTCTCAGGATACAAAATCAATGTGCAAAAATCACAAGCATTCTTATACACCAGTAACAGACAAACAGAGAGCCAAATCATGAATGTGAACTTCCATTCACAATTGCTTCAAAGAGAATAAAATACCTAGGAATCCAACTTACAAGGGATGTAAAGGACCTCTTCAAGGAGAACTACAAACCACTGCTCAGTGAAATCAAAGAGGACACAAACAAACGGAAGAACATACCATGCTCATGGATAGGAAGAATCAATATCATGAAAATGGCCATACTGCCCAAGGTAATTTATAGATTCAATGCCATCCCCATCAAGCTACCAATGAGCTTCTTCACAGAATTGGAAAAAACTGCTTTAAAGTTCATATGGAACCAAAAAAGAGCCCGCATCTCCAAGACAATCCTAAGTCAAAAGAACAAAGCTGGAGGCATCACGCTACCTGACTTCAAACTATACTACAAGGCTACAGTAACCAAAACAGCATGGTACTGGTACCAAAACAGAGATACAGACCAATGGAACAGAACAGAGTCCTCAGAAATAATACCACACATCTATAGCCATCTGATCTTTGACAAACTTGAGAGAAACCAGAAATGGGGAAAGGATTCCCTATTTAATAAATGGTGCTGGGAAAATTGGCTAGCCAAAAGTAGAAAGCTGAAACTGGATCCTTTCCTTACTCCTTATATGAAAATTAATTCAAGATGGATTAGAGACTTAAATGTTAGACATAATACCATAAAAACCCTAGAATAAAACCTAGGTAATAACATTCAGGGCATAGGCATGGGCAAGGACTTCATGTGTAAAACACCAAAAGCAACAGCAACAAAAGCCAAAATTGACAAATGTGATCTAATTAAACTAAAGAGCTTCTGCACAGCAAAAGAAACTACCATCAGAGTGAATAGGCAACCTACAGAATGGGAGAAAATTTTTGCAATCTACTCATCTGACAAAGGGCTAATATCCAGAGCCTACAAAGAACTCAAACAAATTTACAAGAAAAAAACAAACAACCACATCAAAAAGTGGGCAAAGGATATGAACAGACATTTCTCAAAAGAAGACATGCATATAGCCAACAGACACATGAAAAAATGCTCATCATCACTGGCCATCAGAGAAATGCAAATCAAAACCACAATGAGATACCATCTCATACCAGTTAGAATGGGGATCATTAAAAAGTCAGGAAACAACAGGTGCTGGAGAGGATGTGGAGAAATAGGAACACTTTTACACTGTTGGTGGGATTGTAAACTAGTTCAACCATTATGGAAAACAGTATGGCGATTCCTCAAGGATCTAGAACTACATGTACCATATGACCCAGCCATCCCATTACTGGGTATATACCCAAAGGATTATAAATCATGCTGCTATAAAGACACACGCACACATATGTTTATTGCGGCACTATTCACAATAGCAAAGACTTGGAATCAACCCAAATGTCCATCAGTGACAGACTGGATTAAGAAAATGTGGCCTATATACACCATGGAATACTATGCAGCCATAAAAAAGGATGAGTTTGGGTCCTTTGTGGGGACGTGGATGAAGCTGGAAACCATCATTCTCAGCAAACTATCGCAAGAAAAGAAAACCAAACACCGCATGTTCTCACTCATAGGTGGGAACTGAACAATGAGATCACTTGGACTCGGGTAGGGGAACATCACACACTGGGGCCTATTATGGGGAGGGGAGAGGGGGGAGGGATTGCATTGGGAGTTATACCTGATGTAAAGGACGAGTTGATGGGTGCTGACGAGTTGATGGGTGCAGCACACCAACATGGCACAAGTATACATATGTAACAAACCTGCACGTTATGCACATGTACCCTAGAACTTAATGCATAACAATTAAAAAAATAAAAATAAAAATAAATAAAAGAAATGCCTTTTTTGTTTGACATTAAATGAGCTCTTGGGTCTTGATAGAATGGAGGGTGGGCTTAATAAAGATCATCTGCATTACACATACCATGCTATGGAGTGGGTCTCCTATTTACAATCCAGTGGCCTTCTAAAAATTTCTTTCATAAGTTAGGTGTTAAAGACTAGAGTTTACTGTCCCTATAGAGATCATTTTATAGGCTATACCACAAAGGCTTATTTAATCACTAATATAACTGAAATGCTATGTAGTTGCAATAAAAAGCAGTAAACTACCACACTAATGACAATTAAAGAAAGTAAAAAATAATAAAAATCAATTAAGAACCTGTTTTACTTTTTCCATATATCTTGAATAATAGTGTAAAATAAAATGTATATTTAATTTGAAGAAGATGAAGACCAAGATAGAAATTCTGGAATTCTGAAGAGGCCTTTACAGAAATTTCAAGACATGCTATTCACAGCTAATGTGACCGATGCCCCTCACCCTTCCCTCCCAAGTGGGTAGTTTTGCTTTTCTCAGTTCAAGTGCATCACCAACATTGCTCTGATCTTTAGCATCTATGAACAGGGTCACTCAGGACTCCTAGTGGTGAGGAGGAGCAAGGTAACTAAAGGCTATTAGACGACTACCTGAGGCAGGCACACTGGCCCAGGTCAGCTCCCACCAAAGATGGACTATTGCCTATTTTCACCTGTCTCCTAGCTTGGAAAATGCAGAAATGGGGAGAAAATGAAAAGGAAAAAAACTTGCTTTTCTCAAAAAATTGAGTAAAAATTTGAAAAGAAAGGAAAGATAAGGCAATGAAAACTATTCTACATGAATAACTACCTCAAAAGAAAGAAGGAAAGTCATGGAGAAGAGGTAAGTAGGTCAGAAATGTGCCTAAGTCAGACTTTAGCTGGCATTAGTGTCCAAGAACCCCAAGATGGCTCTCTGGAACTAATGAATGGCAAGAAGGAAAGGAGAGCAGAGCAGAATAGCTTGCCAGTGGGGAAGGTAGGGGAGGAGTTGTTATGTTGTAACTGGCACCACATATACAAGAAACATTCACAGATCAGGTATACAGCCTGATCTGGTATATCAGCCAATACAAGAGCTAGTCTTAGTTGGAAAGAAGAAACTTTACAGCACATTTTGAGTAACTTAGTGCATGGGCTCAGTGGGCCACCTGGTGGGGCAGCAGCTTATAATGGGTTCCACAGCTAGGGCATTGCTGCTGGGTCTTGCCTTTGTGCAGCCAAAACCAGATGACAGCACTGTTGTCCTCTTCACAGATGCAGCCCGCTATACTCTTGTTGGTGATGGAGGAAACTAAATTAGGGTCTTCCTTGGTGCCTGAAACTACCTTTGGGGGTAATACACTATATAGGTCCAGTCCCTTCCCTGCAACCATCATGACCTGCATCTCCAATCCAGTCGTCAGCTCATCATCAGTAGGAACACCACCTCCAGATGCCATGGAGCACGCCACAGCCACCCCATTGGGACCACAGGCCCTCAGGGCCTGCACAGCCAGTGCTCCAGCTCCATGAAGTAACCTTGAAACCACCACGCCTGCAACTTGGGGAATGTCTGTATAATGTTTTATTGTAGACTTCAACACATTTAAATAAAAATAGGCTACCTAACAAGGCTAACCTTGACTCCCACATACACACACATACTCAAAAGAGACAGGAGCAGCAGCAGAAAACCTTATAAAAGAAATCCCTGATTTCCTTCTATAATTGAATAACAAACTGTCTGGAATTTTGACCTTAACTGTTATAAGTAAGTGTTAGTTAAAATAGTGTGTTCTCTAAAGTTACTCTAGAGTTCAAAACAGCAAGGGTTGAATGTGATTATGTTTTCCAGGTCTATTTATGAAAATGAGTGTTCTGACATCTAAGCCTGCAGTTGTGACTGAGTACAACGCATGCAGGACTTTAATGGAAACCAAAAGGGAATTTAAGTGGCCTCTCCCAGCAAATACTATGCATTTTCCCCACCCATGATAGTACTCACATCGAGAAAGGGGTCTACATTTATGATCCCTCTGCTATTTTTAGCTGAATTACGAAATGATTCAGGTTGCTCTACCAACATTAGAGAATTCAATTTAAACCCCAAGATGAAATAGACAAGGGAGCACTCTTAAATATGGGCTTTGGTCTAAGCGCCCTTAAATGAACACTGCAGGGTAATGTAATGGGATCACTCTGTAAATGGGGTGATTAGCAACCCAATAACTCATAGGAGTAATAACCTGTTTGGAAGTGTCACCCCATGCTCAGAGACTGGCACAAGGGACACCTCTGAGCTGATATGACATTAAGAAAGTCTCCCATTCCACATCCATGTGTTGCCTGTTTTCTGGAATGACACAAGAAGAAATGACTAAAATGGAAAGTTCAGAAACAAGAGTGTTTGTCACTTCACGATTTGCAGGATGCTAACAACGCAGTCAAGACTGACTACACAGTCTTGACAGAAGATACTCCTCTGATTTGGGAGCTGGTTTTCAATCCAATCTTCTTTAAAAGAAATCATGAAGACAGTTTAAATTCAAAAGGCCCATGACACTCCGAACTGCAATTCTTTTAGAATGTAGGACCACCACCTCCTCGTCCACACTAGGGAAACGGAAAGTATCTGACTTCCCAACAGAAATGTAAGGAGTCCTTCCTTTTAGAGGAATATCTGTACAAACACTTAGGACAAAACTCCTCTCTGGTCATTCTGGGCTGCTGTCAGGCCCTTCTAGATTCTCCTTTTCCAATTTTTTTTCTCTTCCCACATCTGGGGTAACTGGAGAGCTGTGGGCCCAATCCCGTCCGTGGGAGATGACTGGAGAGTTACAATCCAGGGGGCCGTAGTGGGTCAGCATCAGTTGCTGCCAGGCATCTGTTGTTATTGTTTGCCCTGCATCCATCCCCTTCTTTCTGGTAATAGCACTGTATCACTGCAACAGTCAGGAACCCAGCAGGAAACACGGGGCTCTCTGGAGAGAGTTTAATCAAGCATAGTTGTACAGAGGCACAGACAGGCTTAATGAAACCAATAAGAGATGGGGAGGCACCCCAGGTTAACAAAAGTAGGAAGTGATTATCATCACTAACCCCACACAGGCAATCTCTGAGAGAGCTTTAGCCACAGGAGAAAGTACTACAGGGGCACAGTGGCTGCCAGTATGTAGCCCAGCGGGCAAGGAGCTGGAGGATTCTCTCCTGTAACCCTCCTATCACCTGCTGCCAGTGTCCATCAGACAAACCAAAGTGGAAGGCAGAGGACAAGGGAGTTACGGTCTGTAGTTCATCTACTGATGGACACTTGAGTTGCTTCCAAAACCTACTATTCTTAACCACCACACTAACTCATCTCCCAGATGCCTTTCCGCCTACTGTCTACATTTACACCCTCTTCCAGGACTGCCTCATGACTGCTTGGGTGCTGTGGTCTGCCTACTTGCCTTGTTCTTTCTTCCCACTGCTAGCTAATGCCTCCACCTGGCCCACCCTTAACACCTGCCTAGTGTTGGGGTGGGGACAGGAGGGCTTTAGTTCTAGGCTCCCATTTCTCCCTGTCTTCCCTGGTTGCCTTCACTCCTGCATGCCAGCCCTATCATGAACCACGTTAGCAACAAAGAGCAGGGTTTCTAAGGAGTGGTACTCCAAGCATACAAATTACTTAGGAGATGAATCCTTCTGTCTCTTTTGAACATCCCTCTCAGGCATGTCACTGAAGCTGGGAAGCTCCTATTTCTATTAATAACTTTACAGTACAGAGGGGAAAAAGGAGCTGTGCTCAAAATAAAACAATGAACTCAGTGCATGAACAAGTCCAAGACAAATGACTATAATGTATTCTGGATTCGTATGTCTCTAAGGCTAATTAATGTAAGAAAGTTTAATAGTGAGCGTTCTCTGAAAACACAATGTCACAAAGTAAGTGTTAATAAAGGTCAGATATTTTTTCGCATGATAAACTCCAAATCAAGGGTTATGTCTGAGAGGTCTTTACCACTCTCTGAAGATACACAATAGGCATTTATTTATTCATTCCACAAATGTTTGCAAGTTTCTACTCTAAAATAGGTAACAGATAAGTGGAGGGGATACAAGGGTGAGCCAGGCAGATACAACTCTGTCCTCAGAAAGCCAACTAAGCCAGCTATAACTACAGTGTAATGGGCCTATTGATGTCTGTAATGAAGCAGTTATGAAACTAACAAAAATCCAGATGGAGGAGCTTCTTTTCCAGCTTACAAGTGCTTTTTAGCTAGAGAAAAAGACATGAAGCCTGAGAGGCAGACATTTTATTTGCCACCACAGAAATAGAAAGATGATTAAAATTGCTTAAAAAGCATTTAGAAATACACTCCCACCACGTCCCACTCCCCATCTTACATCCTTAAAATAACTGCATTTTTTTCTCTCTCTCTTTCAGTTCTGAGATCTTGTCCTCCTTTGCACCTCCCTCCAATAATACATGAAGAATGACACAGCCCTGAAGTGTCAGAAGTGGTGACATGGAAGTCCCATGAGGCCATTTCTTCTTCTCTCCCCTTTCTAGAGTTCACAGGGAACCAAAACACACATATGCACACAGAGAACTGTCAAAGCCAATCATTCTGAAGGTCTACACGTTCATTTACACTCCATGCATCCCCACATTCTTACAAGTAACCGTGGAACCCGATATATGCCGGTTGCCGTTGGGGACCCAGTGCTGGACAGGGTCAGCATGAGTACTGTAGATCTTCATGTGCAATGCAGCCATCACTAAGCCCTTTCAGAGCCCCACGTATGTAAAGCATACCCCCTCCAGAGTTTGATAAATCTTCGGTTGGTTTTTTTCACGCTGGACTGTGGTTTGATTTTTATACTTAATTACTTAATCTATTTGGTATTTATTTTACTAGATTCTTCCCATCTCCCCACCCCCAAGAGGCTAACTGGACATCCTAACGATATCTATAGAAAAACTCTGCCCTTTGCCTCTGTTTTGTGTTCTCTCTGGAATAATATAATTATTTTTTATGTGAAGGGACCATGATTTAAAAAAAAAAAAAAAATACTTCTCAATGCCTTTTCTTTCACTGTAATCCAGTTTCTTGCCCTGTTGTGTTTGGAAAGGAAAGCATATTAAAGCTTTTTTCCACCATTACCTCAAATGAAGACTCACATCAAAATGAGATTGTTTACAGGCAATTTTTACATTTGCATGATAGTATAATACAAAACATGCACGCATAGATAAAACAACAAAAGAAAAATATTTTTTAATTTGTGAATGAGTACTAAAATATTTTAATAATTGTAGCTTTTTAAAGGCTAAATAAAGTAGCCTCTCACAATATACTTTTTCAGAATTTCCTTTGTAAATTCTATTTATTTTTTTGGATAAATTATTCCCCATCCCAATCAGATTTTAATTGCTATGGTATTAAGCCTATAAATCACTGCAATTTGGGGAAATGTCTACATGATCTAATCTTTCCAACTGGGAGATATTTACTTTTAATGAACTCGGACAATTATGCTTCCCAAAGTTGCCCTTCAATTCCAGAATCCCTGACCACAGCCATCCTGACCTGTCTCCATGAATAGCATCCTCACAAACACACTGCACAGTGACAGAGCCTCAGCATAAAAATGTGCCCCCCAAGTCCTCTCGATCATTGACCAACATGTATTAAGACTCTACATAAAGTTTGCTGCTGAAAATACAGCTCTGCCCTCAAGAACCTTATAATTTAGTTGAACAAGTGTGTAATATGCCCAGAATGAAAAATAACCATAAAAGGTAGCATTTATTAAATATCAAATGTGCCATACCTATAGGAAGTAAAGTGATGAGGACTGAGACCATTGAGTAGAAGAAGATACAAGTGTGGGTAGAACTTGAGGAGGCCTCAAATAGTAGAGGCCTGTTTAGGAAGGAAAAGATAAGAGCCCAACACAATGTCAGACACAAAGGTAGTCAATAACTGCTAAATAAACAATAAGGGGCTTGCCAGCCAGAGACAATGTCATGGACAAAGACACAGTGGGAAGAATAAATGCATATGGTGTCCCTAGGGAATAACAAGTTGACCAGTTTCTCCAAAGGTTATGGAAAACTGGCAGAAGAGGTGGACGAACTAGCCTAGTTTCAAACTGTTGAGAGCTCATAGGATATACTCTCATCTAAATATTCTATTAGAGACTCACAATTCTCTACATTTGTTGTTAGTGTTCAATTCAATTCCATAAGCACTTACTGAACACTATACACCCCAGGCATTGTATACTCAGGATGTCAAAATGGGTAAAACATTCTCTCTGCACTCAAGGATCTTCTAGTTGAACAGTCAAACACGTAAGCAAATAGTTAAACATATAAGCAAACAGTCGTCAATCGGCGGGCAGGTATAACAGAAATACAACCGCATAGAATATGGGAGCACAAAGGGAGAAGGTGCAGGAAGGCTTCTGGGAGGTGGCAGTACAAGGCTGAATTCTGGAGGATGAACAGGAGTTGTTAAGTACGAGGGAGGTGGACGGGTCTCCCAGAAAGACATAATGAAAAGGCATGAGAGAAGATGAGTCCCAGGACTGCACATGGTTAAGTAGCCCATGAGGGTCAGTGGTTGGGTACATATGACCACAGAAATAGGTAGGGGTCCAGCTACTATTCAGAGGAGCCACTGAAGACTTTAACATGGAAGGAATGATGCAATCAGATTTGTTTTTGGAAAGAAAACTCTAGCAGGATTAAAGAGGTCTGAAGGAGGAATTGGAAGAATCTGTAGTGTTTGAGTCATATTGCTTTTTTTTATTGCCAGCAATAGTAGCAATGTGGGGTTTCACCCTACTGCAAGTACCTTAATTCTTTTCCCAGCACTGACACTAACAGTAATGCACCTTGGAAAAGGCATTTCTCCTCTGTGGCTCTAAGTTTCCTCACTGCAAAATGAAGACACTGTACTAGATGACCTCTAAGCTCCAGATGGCAATAATTCTTCAGGTCTTCTTATTTATCCTCAAGGAAAAGCTGAGTATGTAGAAAGGCAGGTGGAGTTTCAATCTTTACTTGGATTTCCATTGAAGGTAAACAATTTAAATGAGCATGCTACCAAATTTATCAAAGATTTTATTCTTTTAACTTTTATCTAAGTTGTAGAGAGGCTTAAAAGTCCCAGAAAGTTGTGCTTTATGTACCACATGTGCTTGCACAGACTTTAAATTAAACTGCATTTATGAAAACTCTGTGAGCTTTTTGGATTAAATACTATATTTCAGTCCTGAGAATTACGCCAAGTGCACAGAGAGCACCCAGAGGAACATTCACACACTCTGATTGCTTATGAAACCTCCCAGCCCTAGCTCAGCCCAGTTTTATTAAAATTTCTATTAGTGCAGCTCAGTTATGATTAAATATTCTTCCTACTTTTTCAAGAAGAAAAGAATGCTGCTAACCCTTGATAGCTGGTGTCAACTGGGGACATGCATCACAGGGATAAATTAAATCCATAAATAATCCAGAACCTTAATTTAAGCCAAGAGCTTCAATCTCCGTCCTCAACCAACCTTTTCTAAAAGCTGTTAACAAAGTATTCAAATCGCCTTAAATAAGGCTCCTTTGTACAGGGTCAGCTCTAGGTGAAATTGGGAGATGGCTCCTTGCTACCCTCCATCCCCAGGACCCCCACTGCCTACTTGCTCCATATCCCACTCCTAACTATCTTCTAAGTGTCAACTTGCAGTTTTCTTCTTATTTTACCACTTTGCAGCTTGTGACATCGTTAACCACTCCTAGTTTCCTGAATGTCTACCCTTGGCCTCCATAGCTACTCTCCCCTGGGTCTCTTCCTACCTTGTCAATCATGCTATTTTGGACTATCTCTTATGTCAGTTCCTCCCCTACCCACCCTGCTACAGTTTGTCTTTTCTCTGCATGGTCTTCCTGAGAGATATCATTCACACCCATGGTGATGTCACATAAATATGGCCCTGTATGACCTCTTTTTAAACATATATTAAATGCTCGGCAAATTCCTGTGAAATTGAATTGAACAACAACAACAACAAAAATCGTTATGTGCTTCTAATGTGAAAGTTAAGTAAGACTGTACAGGGAAGTGTCTCTGCCTAGTTCATCTCTCCCATGTCTCTGTCTCTCACACACCTTTCCTCCGTTACTGCATGAATTCCTGTCCACCTGCTGCTGCCCTATGATCAATAAGCAGCTTCCACCCTAACTTTGCAGACCGCATCTCAGCGGAAGCCCGGCTCCCACCTACTTCATGCGCCAGACACAGCAGTTGTCTGATAGGCTGTGGCTTATAAGTCCAACGTAAGCTTTACTAATTTCTTCATCCCCTTCTCAACCCCAATTCACCTTCCAAAACCCACTTCCAACGTCAGGGCTCCTGTGAAGTATTATCCAGCTCTCTCTTTCTAGTCAAGCAGAATTGTTCAACCTCCACTAGACTCTGAAAATGCACTTTAGCTAAACCAATCTGTAATAGCATTTGAGCAAACTGAAAAATAGTTGATGGTGAAATGGTCCATCTCCTGAACTAGACTGCAAACTCCCTAAAAGTGGGGACCATATTCCATTCCATTTTGTATCTCGTGACTAGCACAGTGCCCGACACATGGGGATCGTATCACTGCATTTATGTAAAGGGTTTTGACTAGACAAAGAATGGGTACTTATGGGTAATGAAGGCAGGCTTTAGGTTGGGGCCCTTATCTTTCTTTTTTGCTTTTATTTCTTTTTTTCTTTCACTTAATAACAAACATTGTTCAAAAAGTGTGGAAACTAATCCCATTTCTCATTCCACAAGCAAATACATATTATACCAGTCTAAACAGGGACACTTTTAATTTAAAAAATAAGGTCATGGATAGCCTCTGTATTATTCAAAAATGACTAAAATATAAGAAACACAAAGTTCCAAATAGAACACTGAACTCACCTATAAAGAAACACACAGAAATTTCATAAAACATATGCTATATAAAGGTAAGGTACCATTATTTTTCTACTTGATAGGTTATCAATGTTGAACACTGATTTGAAATTATAAAAACAAATGCTTGATGACTATCTTTGGTGCAGGATCCTTACCCAAGAGGGGATCCTTATCATATGAACTGTCACTGAAAGCTGACTTCCCATTACCGACAACAATAGCTTGTGGAATCAACTACATAAAAACAACAAGACAAAGAGAAGTGATCAATGACAACATTACACAATACCAGTACAAGCATGCTTGATATTACGTCTGTGAGAATTTTTGTAAAACAAATCTGGTTTTCCAGTTGACTCACATTTTGCCTTAAGAGAAGTTTATCTTTGTTTCTGATTGCTCTCCAATTGACAGCCAATTAAAGTGGCTTCTAACTCTTTATATGTATATTCCTTTTCTCTTTAGTCACTTCAAAATAATTTGTGATATATAAATGCATACTTTAATAACTGTATTTAAAAATTCTACAGTGAATCTTTTCCTTAAAATGCAAGATCCTTTGAAATATAAATATTGGTTAGAGAATGCATCTATTTAACAGACCTGGAGCAGTTATTATCTACTGCTAAGGTTTCCACTACAAATGCAAGAAAAAAGTGTCCTCGAGCTTTCTGATTGTGACAGCCAAAACTGAATGGGGGAATACGGGGAAGAAACAGAATTTTGCAACTCAAAAATAACCCTGTAAACAGTGAAGAGTCTGCTTTCCTCCAAAGAAGAATCTAAAATTTGAGTTTAAAACATTAAACTCAATTTTTGAGTTAAACTAAAATTTGAGTTTAAAACATAAAACAGACCTGCCCCTGCCTCAACCAATGGAAAACATGATGAGTGCCTGAAAGCAGAAAAACTTCTGAGGACAGCCAGAGACCAAGAAAGGGAGGTGGGACTAGCATCGCCAGCCCAGAAAATGCTGCTCTCCGTCTGGACCAAATGAGACATCACATCAGAGTGGCTGTTCAGCAGCACACTGTAGGGGGTTCATTCCATGAAGTCTCTGGGTATGAACCCCTACCTATCCTTCCCACACTGCAAGGATATCACTTTTGGGACCTCCGCCATCCAGGACAGACAGGGGTCCAAAGTTTGCCAGAGCCAAAGCAAACCTGGGCATAAGACACCATCAAGTACTTAAAAGGAGGTAGTGATCTGGCAGAAATGATATTAAACAGATATGTTGCAAAGAAATCTCTAAGCAAACATAAAGAATAAAAACAAAAACAAGCCACGTAGAGAAGACTGAAATAATTAATCCTTCAATGTGAAGACAAAGATGTACATTCACAAGGAACAATAGCAAAGAGGGAAACATGACCTCACCAAAAAGAAAAAGCAAGGAATCAGTAACCAACCCTAATGGTACAATGACAGGTGAGCACTCTGATAAATAACTTCAAAATAGCAGTTTTAAGAAAACTCAGGCTTCTCCAAAATAACACAGAAGGCAACTCAGAAATTTATCAGATAACTTTAACAAAGAGATTAAAATATTTTTAAGAAATCAAACAGAAATCCGAGA
The DNA here is from genome assembly GCF_047675955.1 of Chlorocebus sabaeus. NCBI lineage: Eukaryota > Metazoa > Chordata > Mammalia > Primates > Cercopithecidae > Chlorocebus > Chlorocebus sabaeus. The sequence goes on from NC_132910.1 coordinate 33,319,659, forward strand.
ACTAAAAAAAATTTGCTGAACTGAAAATTTTATTAGAGGCTCTCAAGAGCAGAATGAATCAAGCAGAGGAAAGAATCAATGAGCTTAAAGACAGGCTATCTGAAAATATACATCAAAGGAAAAAAATTAAAAAGAACAAAAAGGAATAAAGAATATCTACAAGATATAGAAAATTACCTCAAAAGACAAAATCTAAGAATCATTGATGTTCAAGAGGGAGCTGAGCAAGAGCAAGGGATAGAAACTTATTCAAAGAAATGATAACAAAAAACTTTCCAAAACATAAGAAAGACATACATACTCAGGTATGGTTAGGTCAGAGATCATCAAATAGATGAAACCCAAATAAAACTATCACAAGGTATATAATAACCAAACTTTCAAGGTCAAGGGCAAAAAGAAAAGCCACAAGAAAAAAGAAACAAATAATACATAAAGGAGCTTCAATTTGTCCGACAATAGACTTCTCAACAGAAACTCTACAGGCCAGGATGACATATCCAAAGTACTGGGGTGGGGGATTGGGGGCGGGTACCAACCTGTCCACCAAAAATTCTATATCCCACAAAAACTACCTTATACCAGACCACAACCCCTCCCCCAAAAAAGAAAAAGCTCACAGAATTCATCACCACCAGACCCATCCTACAAGAAATACTAAAGAGAACTGCTCAATCTGAAAGAAAAAACAACACTAACTTGCAAAAAGAAAACATCTAAAAGTATAAAACCCACTGGAAAAAATAAGTAAACAGACAAACTCAGAATACTCTATCACTGGAATTGTGGTACACAATCCACTCATAATTCTACCATGAAGACTGAAAGACAAAGCTATCAAAAATAATAATAGCCATAGCAGCCTGTTAAGAGATAGGCAATATAAAAATATATTAATTGAGACAACAAAAAAGCTTCAAAATCTGGAAGGGATGGAGTTAAACTGTAGAGTCTTTTTAGTTTTTCCTGTTTGTTTGCTTGTTTCTATTCTTTTCTTTATGATCAAAGATAAGTTATCATCTCTTTAAAATAACTTGTTGTAAGACTTTTTTTCTAAATTTCAACCACAAAGCAAAAACCTGTAATAAATATACTAAAAATAAAAAGAAACACATTAAAACATACTACCAGAGAAAATCACTTAACCACAAAAGAAGACAGGAGAAAAGGAAGAGAGGAATTACAAAATAACCAGAAGACAAGTAACAAAATGGCAATAGTAAGTCTTTACCTATCAATAGTAGCATTGAATGAAATGAACTAAATTATCCAATTAAAAGAATAGTGTGGCTGAATGGATGAACAACTATATGCTACCTATAAGAAATTCACCTCATCTATAAAGATACACATAGACTGAAGGTGAAGATATTGAAAAAGATATTCCATGCAAACAGAAACCAAAAAAGAGTAGAAGTAGCTATGCTTATATAAGATAGACTACAAGTCAAAGACTGTAGAAGAACCAGAGAAGGTCACTATAGAATGATAATGCAGTCATTCTGCCAATAGGATAAAACAATTTTAAATATCTGTGCACCCAACACAGGAGCACCCAAGTATATAAAGCAAACACTAATGTATCTAATGGGAGAGATAGACTGCAATATAATAACAGTAGGGGACTTCAACACCCCACTCTCAGTAATAGACAGATCACCCACCCAGAAAATCAACAAAGAAACATCAGAGTTAAACTCTACACTACACTACAGATATGAGCCTAACTAGCATTTACAGAACATTTCATCCAGCTGCTGCAGAATATACTTTCTTCTCATCAGCACATGGAACATTCTCCAGAACGAACCATATGCTAGGCCACCAAACAAGTCTCAAAATTTTTTTTAAAAGGTGAAATTATATTAAGTATCTTTTCTGACCACAATGGAATAAAACTGGAAATTCATAATAAGAGGCATATTAGAAACTACACAAACATATGGAAATTAAACAACATGTTCCTGAATGGTTAATGGGTCAATAAAGAAATTAAGAAGGGAATTTAAAAATATCTTGAAACAAATATAAATAGAAATACAACATACTAAAATCTATAGGATACAGCAAAAGCAATAATAAGGAAAAAGTTTATAGCAATAAATGCCTACATCAGAAAGATTTCAACTTGCCAACCTAATTATGCACCTCAAAGAACTAGAAAAGCAAGAACAAACTAAACCCAAATTTAGTAGAAGGAAAGCAATAACAAAGATTAGAGCAAACATAAGTGAAATTGAGACTTAAAAATACAAAAGATCAACAAAACAAAAAGTTGGCTTTTTGAAAAGATAAACAAAATGGAAAAACCTTTAGCTAGGCTAAGAGAAAAGTAAGAAAGCCCAAATAAATAAAATCAGAAGCAAAAATGGAGACATAACAACTGATACCACAGAAATACAAAGAATCGTTAGAGACTATTATAAACAGCTATAGGCCAACAAATTGGAAAACCTAGAAGAAATTGATAAATTCCTGGACAAACACAACTTACTAAGATTGAGTCTTGAAGAAATAAAAAACATGAACAAACCAATAATGAGTAATGATAACAAAACCATAATTTAAAAACTCTCTCATCAAAGAAAAGCAGAGGACTTGATGTCTTCACTGCTGAATTCTATTAAACATTTAAAGAACTAATACCAATTCTACTCAAACTCTGAAAAAAAAAAATTGCAGAGGTGAGAATACTTCCAAACTCATTCTATGAGTCCAGCATTACCCTGATACCAAAGGCAAAAAAGACACAACAAAAAAAACTACAGGGCAATATTCCTAAACAACATAGATACAAAAATCCTCAACAAAATACTAGCAAACCAAATTCAACAACACATTAAAAAGATCACTCACTATGATTCAGTAGGATTCATCCCTAGGATATAAGGATGGTTCAACGTGCATAAATCCATAAAAATGATACGAAACATTAACAGAATCAAGAATAGAAACCATATGATCATTTAAATAAATGCCGAAAAGGCATTTAATAAAATTTTATATCCTTTTATAGTAAAAATGCTCATACATGGGGTAAAGAAAAAAACATACCTCAAAACAACAGAAGCCATATATGATGGACCTAGTGCTAACAGCATACTGAATGAGGAAAACTTGAAAGCCTTTTCTCTAAGATCTGGAACAAGAAACTGATGCCCTCTTTCACTTTTATTCACTGTTATGTTGAATAAAAGTGAAAGAGGCATCATTTTCTAACACTGGAAGTTTGTGCCAGAATAATCAGACAAGAGAAAGAAATAAAAGGGATCCAAATTAGAAGGAAGAAGTCAAATCACTCTTGTTAGATGATATGATCTTATATTTAGAAAACCATACAGACTCCACCAAAAAATTCTCAGAACTGACAAATGAATTCAGTAATGTTTCAGGATACAAAATCAACATACAAAAACCAGTAACATTTATATATGCCAACAATGAGCAATTTGAAAACCAAATCAAGAAAGCAATTCCATTTAAAATAGGTACAAGGCATACAGAATATCTAGGAATAAACTAACCAAATAAGCAAAATATATTTATAAGAAAAATTATAAAGCTGTGATGAAAGAAACTGGAGAAGACACAAAAAAATTGGAAAAGCCATTCCATGTTCATGAATAGGAAGAATATTGTTAAAATGTAATACCCAAACTGATCCTATAGATTCAATGCACTACCTATCAAAATAATAATGACATTCTTGACAAAAATAGAAAAAACAATCCTAAAATTTATATAGAGTTACAAAAACCCTGAATAGCTAAAGCAATCCTGACCAAAAATAACAAAGCTGGATGCATCACACTACCTGACTTCAAAATATACTACAGAGTTATAGTAACTAAAACAGCACCATACTAGCATAAAAATAGATATATAGACCAATGGAACAGCATAGAGAGCACAGAAATAAATCCATGCATTTATAGTGAACTGATTTTCAACAAAGACACCAAGAATATACATAGGGAAAAGGACAGTCTTTTCAAAAACTGGTGCTGGGAAAACTAGATAACCACATGCAGAGGAATTAAACTAGACCCTACGTATCACCATTTACAAAAATCAAATAAACATGGATTAAAGACTTAATTAAAAGGACTCAAACTATGAAACTACTACAAGGAAACATTGGGAAAACACTCCAGGGCATTTGTCTGGGCAAAGATTTTTTTTAGTAACACCTGAAAAGCATAGGGAACCAAAGGGAAAATGGACAAATGGCATTACATCAAACTAAAAAGCTCCTGCATCGCAAAGGAAATAACCAACAAAATGAACAGACAACCTATAGAATGGGAGACAATATTTGCAAATTATCCATCTAACAAAGGATTAATAACCAGAATATACAAGAAGCTCAAACAACTCAATAACAAAAGAAAGAGAGAGAAAGAAATCAATTTAAAAATGGGGGAAAGGTCTGAATGGACATTTCCCAAAAGAAGACATACAAATGACAAAGAAGTAACAAAAAATGCTCAGCATCACTAATCATCAAGGAGATGCAAATCAAAACCAAAATGAGGCTGGGTGCAGTGCCTCATGCCTATAATCCTAGCACTTTGGGAAGCCAAAGTGGGAGGAATGCTTGAGCCCAGCAGTTCGAGACCAGCCTAGGCAATATAGTGGAACTCCATCTTTACAAAAAATTTTAAAAATAGATGGGTGTGGTAACTCATGCCTGTAGTTTTAGCCACTCTGGAGGCTGAGGCAAGAGTATCGCTTGATCCCAGGAGGACAAGGTTGCAGTGAGCTGTGATCGTGCCACTGCACGCCAGCCTGGTGACAGGATGAGACTCTGTCTCAACACACACACACACGTATCATCTCACCCCAGTTAAAATGGCTTTTATAGAAAAGGCAGGGAATAACGGATGCTGGTATGGATGGAGAGAAAGGACACTCATACATTGTTGGTGGCAATGTAAACTAGTACAGCCATTATGAAGAACATTATGGAGGTTCCTTCAAAACTAAAAATACAATTACCCTGTGATTTAGCAATCCTTCTAATGAGTATTTATCCCCTAAAACAGGAAATTAATATATTGAAGCGATATCTGCACTCCAGTGTTTAGCACTACTCACAATAGCCAAAATATGGACTCAACCTATGTGCCCATCAATAGATGAATGAAAAAAATGTAAAATGCAGTATATACATACACATTTTATATGTAAGTGCCCAACAATAGATGAATGAAAGTACCCATCAATAGATGAATGAAAAATTTTAAAAGGGGGTTTATATGAACAATGAATATTATTCAGTCATAAAAAAGAATGCACACACCGGGCAGAGCAAGATGGCCGAATAGGAACAGCTCCAGTCTCCAACTCCCAGTGCGAGCGACACAGAAGACCGGTGATTTCTGCATTTTCAACTGAGGTACTGGGTTCATCTCACTGGGGAGTGCCAGACGATCGGTGCTGGTCAGCTGCTGCAGCCCGACCAGCGAGAGCTGAAGCAGGGCGAGGCATTGCCTCACCTGGGAAGCGAAAGGGGGAAGGGAATCCCTTTTCCTAGCCAGGGGAACTGAGAAACACAACACCTGGAAAATCGGGTAACTCCCACCCCAATACTGTGCTTTAAGCAAACAGGCACACCAGGAGATCATATCCCACACCTGGCCGGGAGGGTCCCACACCCACGGAGCCTCCCTCATTGCTAGCACAGCAGTCTGTGATCTACCGGCAAGGCAGCAGCGAGGCTGGGGGAGGGGCGCCCGCCATTGCTGAGGCTTAAGTAGGTAAACAAAGCTGCTGGGAAGCTCGAACTGGGTGGAGCTCACAGCAGCTCAAGGAAACCTGCCTGTCTCTGTAGACTCCACCTCTGGGGACAGGGCACAGTAAACAATAACAAACGCAGCAGAAAGCTCTGCAGACCCAAACGACTCTGTCTGACAGCTTTGAAGAGAGCAGTGGATCTCCCAACACGGAGGTTGAGATCTGAGAAGGGACAGACTCCCTGCTCAAGTATGTCCCTGACCCCTGAGTAGCCTAACTGGGAGACATCCCCCACTAGGGGCAGACTGACACCCCACACCTCACAGGGTGGAGTACACCCCTGAGAGGAAGCTTCCAAAGCAAGAATCAGACAGGTACACTTGCTGTTCAGAAATATTCTATCTTCTGCAGCCTCTGCTGCTGATACCCAGGCAAACAGGGTCTGGAGTGGACCTCAAGCAATCTCCAACAGACCTACAGCTGAGGGTCCTGACTGTTAGAAGGAAAACTATCAAACAGGAAGGACACCTACACCAAAACCCCATCAGTACATCACCATCATCAAAGACCAGAGGCAGATAAAACCACAAAGATGGGGAAAAAGCAGGGCAGAAAAGCTGGAAATTCAAAAAATAAGAGCGCATCTCCCCCAGCAAAGGAGCGCAGCTCATCGCCAGCAACGGATCAAAGCTGGATGGCGAATGACTTCGACAAGATGAGAGAAGAAGGCTTCAGTCCATCAAATTTCTCAGAGCTAAAGGAGGAATTACGTACCCAGCGCAAAGAAACTAAAAATCTTGGAAAAAAAGTGGAAGAATTGATGGCTAGAGTAATTAATGCAGAGAAGGTCATGAACGAAATGAAAGAGATGAAAACCATGACACGAGAAATACGTGACAAATGCACAAGCTTCAGTAACCGACTCGATCAACTGGAAGAAAGAATGTCAGCGATTGAGGATCAAATGAATGAAATGAAGCGAGAAGAGAAACCAAAAGAAAAAAGAAGAAAAAGAAATGAACAAAGCCTGCAAGAAGTATGGGATTATGTAAAAAGACCAAATCTACGTCTGATTGGGGTCCCTGAAAGTGAGGGGGAAAATGGAACCAAGTTGGAAAACACTCTTCAGGATATCATCCAGGAGAACTTCCCCAACCTAGTAGGGCAGGCCAACATTCAAATCCAGGAAACACAGAGAACGCCACAAAGATACTCCTCGAGAAGAGCAACTCCAAGACACATAATTGCCAGATTCACCAAAGTTGAAATGAAGGAAAAAATATTAAGGGCAGCCAGAGAGAAAGGTCGGGTTACCCATAAAGGGAAGCCCATCAGACTAACAGCAGATCTCTCGGCAGAAACTCTTCAAGCCAGAAGAGAGTGGGGGCCAATATTCAACATTCTTAAAGAAAAGAATTTTCAACCCAGAATTTTATATCCAGCCAAACTAAGTTTCATAAGTGAAGGAGAAATAAAATCCTTTACAGAGAAGCAAATGCTTAGAGATTTTGTCACCACCAGGCCTGCCTTACAAGAGACCCTGAAGGAAGCATTAAACATGGAAAGGAACAACCGGTACCAGCCATTGCAAAAACATACCAAAATGTAGAGACCATCAAGGCTAGGAAGAAACTGCACCAACTAACGAGCAAAATAACCAGTTAATATCATAATGGCAGGATCAAGTTCACACATAACAATCTTAACCTTAAATGTAAATGGACTAAATGCTCCAATTAAAAGACACAGACTGGCAAAATGGATAAAGAGTCAAGACCCATCAGTCTGCTGTATTCAGGAGACCCATCTCACATGCAGAGACATACATAGGCTCAAAATAAAGGGATAAAGGAAGATTTACCAAGCAAATGGAGAACAAAAAAAAGCGGGGGTTGCAATACTAGTCTCTGATAAAACAGACTTTAAACCATCAAAGATCAAAAGAGACAAAGAAGGCCATTACATAATGGTAAAGGGATCAATTCAACAGGAAGAGCTAACTATCCTAAATATATATGAACCCAATACAGGAGCACCCAGATTCATAAAGCAAGTCCTTAGAGACTTACAAAAAGACTTAGACTCCCATACAATAATAATGGGAGACTTCAACACTCCACTGTCAACATTAGACAGATCAACGAGACAGAAAGTTAACAAGGATATCCAGGAATTGAACTCATCTCTGTAGCAAGCAGACCTAATAGACATCTACAGAACTCTCCACCCCAAATCAACAGAATATACATTCTTCTCAGCACCACATCGTACTTACTCCAAAATTGACCACGTAATTGGAAGTAAAGCACTCCTCAGCAAATGTACAATAACAGAAATTATAACAAACTGTCTCTCAGACCACAGTGCAATCAAACTAGAACTCAGGACTAAGAAACTCAATCAAAACCGCTCAACTACATGGAAACTGAACAACCTGCTCCTGAATGACTACTGGGTAGACAACGAAATGAAGGCAGAAATAAAGATGTTCTTTGAAACCAATGAGAACAAAGATACAACATACCAGAATCTCTGGGACACATTTAAAGCAGTGTGTAGAGGGAAATTTATAGCACTAAATGCCCACAAGAGAAAGCAGGAAAGATCTAAAATTGACACTCTAACATCGCAATTAAAAGAATTAGAGAAGCAAGAGCAAACACATTCGAAAGCTAGCAGAAGGCAAGAAATAACTAAGATCAGAGCAGAACTGAAGGAGATAGAGACACAAAAAACCCTCCAAAAAATCAATGAATCCAGGAGTTAGTTTTTTGAAAAGATCAACAAAATTGACAGACCGCTAGCAAGACTAATAAAGAAGAAAAGAGAGAAAAATCAAATCGACGCAATTAAAAATGATAAAGGGGATATCACCACCGACCCCACAGAAATACAAACTACCATCAGAGAATACTATAAACACCTCTATGCAAATAAACTGGAAAATCTAGAAGAAATGGATAATTTCCTGGACACTTACACTCTTCCAAGACTAAACCAGGAAGAAGTTGAATCCCTGAATAGACCAATAGCAGGCTCTGAAATTGAGGCAATAATTAATAGCCTACCAACCAAAAAAAGTCCAGGACCAGATGGATTCACAGCTGAATTCTACCAGAGGTACAAGGAGGAGTTGGTACCAATCCTTCTGAAACTATTCCAATCAATAGAAAAAGAGGGAATCCTCCCTAACTCATTTTATGAGGCCAACATCATCCTGATACCAAAGCCTGGCAGAGACACAACAAAAAAAGAGAATTTTAGACCAATATCCCTGATGAACATCGATGCAAAAATCCTCAATAAAATACTGGCAAACCGGATTCAGCAACACATCAAAAAGCGTATCCACCATGATCAAGTGAGCTTCATCCCTGGGATGCAAGGCTGATTCAACATTCGCAAATCAATAAACATAATCCAACATATAAACAGAACCAAAGACAAGAACCACATCATTATCTCAATAGATGCAGAAAAGGCTTTTGACAAAATTCAACAGCCCTTCATGCTAAAAAACGCTCAATAAATTCGGTATTGATGGAACGTACCTCAAAATAATAAGAGTTATTTATGACAAACCCACAGCCAATATCATACTGAATGGGCAAAAACTGGAAAAATTCCCTTTGAAAACTGGCACAAGACAGGGATGCCCTCTCTCACCACTCCTATTCAACATAGTGTTGGAAGTTCTGGCTAGGGCAATCAGGCAAGAGAAAGAAATCAAGGGGATTCAGTTAGGAAAAGAAGAAGTCAAATTGTCCCTCTTTGCAGATGACATGATTGTATATTTAGAAAACCCCATTGTCTCAGCCCAAAATCTCCTTAAGCTGATAAGCAACTTCAGCAAAGTCTCAGGATACAAAATTAATGTGCGAAAATCACAAGCATTCTTATACACCAGTAACAGACAAACAGAGAGCCAAATCAGGAATGAACTTCCATTCACAATTGCTTCAAAGAGAATAAAATACCTAGGAATACAACTTACAAGGGATGTAAAGGACCTCTTCAAGGAGAACTACAAACCACTGCTCAGTGAAATCAAAGAGGACACAAACAAACGGAAGAACATACCATGCTCATGGATAGGAAGAATCAATATCGTGAAAATGGCCATACTGCCCAAGGTAATTTATAGATTCAATGCCATCCCCATCAAGCTACCAATGAGCTTCTTCACAGAATTGGAAAAAACTGCTTTAAAGTTCATATGGAACCAAAAAAGAGCCCGCATCTCCAAGACAATCCTAAGTCAAAAGAACAAAGCTGGAGGCATCACGCTACCTGACTTCAAACTATACTACAAGGCTACAGTAACCAAAACAGCATGGTACTGGTACCAAAACAGAGATATAGACCAATGGAACAGAACAGAGTCCTCAGAAATAATACTACACATCTACAGCCATCTGATCTTTGACAAACCTGAGAGAAACAAGAAATGGGGAAAGGATTCCCTATTTAATAAATGGTGCTGGGAAAATTGGCTAGCCATAAGTAGAAAGCTGAAACTGGATCCTTTCCTTACTCCTTATACGAAAATTAATTCAAGATGAATTAGACACTTAAATGTTAGACCTAATACCATAAAAATCCTAGAGGAAAACCTAGGTAGTACCATTCAGGACATAGGCATGGGCAAAGACTTCATGTCTAAAACACCAAAAGCAACAGCAGCAAAAGCCAAAATTGACAAATGGAATCTCATTAAACTAAAGAGCTTCTGCACAGCAAAAGAAACTACCATCAGAGTGAACAGGCAACCTACAGAATGGGAGAAAATTTTTGCAATCTACTCATCTGACAAAGGGCTAATATCTAGAACCTACAAAGAACTCAAACAAATTTACAAGAAAAAAACAAACAACCCCATCAAAAAGTGGGCAAAGGATATGAACAGACATTTCTCAAAAGAAGACATTCATACAGCCAACAGACACATGAAAAAATGCTCATCATCACTGGCCATCAGAGAAATGCAAATCAAAACCACAATGAGATACCATCTCACACCAGTTAGAATGGCGATCATTCAAAAGTCAGGAAACAACAGGTGCTGGAGAGGATGTGGAGAAATAGGAACACTTTTACACTGTTGGTGGGATTGTAAACTAGTTCAACCGTTATGGAAAACAGTATGGCGATTCCTCAAGGATCTAGAACTAGAAGTACCATATGACCCAGCCATCGCGTTACTGGGTATATACCCAAAGGATTATAAATTATGCTGTTATAAAGACACATGCACACGTATGTTTATTGCAGCACTATTCACAATAGCAAAGACTTGGAATCAACCCAAATGTCCATCGGTGACAGATTGGATTAAGAAAATGTGGCACATATACACCATGGAATACTATGCAGCCATAAAAAAGGATGAGTTTGTGTCCTTTGTAGGGACATGGATGCAGCTGGAAACCATCATTCTTAGCAAACTATCACAAGAACAGAAAACCAAACACCGCATGTTCTCACTCATAGGTGGGAACTGAACAATGAGATCACTTGGACTCAGGAAGGGGAACATCACACACTGGGACCTATCATGGGGAGGGGGGAGGGGGGAGAGCGATTGCATTGGGAGTTATACCTGATGTAAATGACGAGTTGATGGGTGCAGCACACCAACATGGCACAAGTATACATATGTAACAAACCTTCACGTTATGCACATGTACCCTACAACTTAAAGTATAATAATAATAAAAAAATAAATAAATAAATAAATAAATAAGAAAATCTTGACACATTAAAAAAAAAAAAAAAAAAAAAAGAATGAAATCCTGTCATTAGCAGCAGCATGCTGCATGCAACTGGAGGTGATTATGTTAAGTAAAATAAGGCACAGAAAGACAATTTCACATGTTCTAATTCAGATGTGGGAGTTAAGAAAGAGGACCTTATGAAGACAGAGACTACGCTGGTGGTCACCAGAGGCTAGGAGGGTAGGCGTGAGGTGGGTATGAAGAAAGGTTGATTAATGGGTACAAAAATACAGTTACATAGAATAAATAAGACTATTGTTCAATAAGTAAGAAGCAGTGCTAGAGTAAACAATAAGCTACTGTATATTTCAAAATAGCTAGTAGAGAATAATTCAAATGTCCCCAACATAAAATGTTTAAGATGATAGATATCCCAACTACCCTGATTTGATTAATATGCATTACGTAAATATGTTAAAACATCACATGTACCCCAAAATATGTACATCTATTATGTATAAATAAAATTAATTGATTGATTAATTAATTTTTTTAAGTAGGAAGAATCCTAGATGTCATGGTTCGGAGACTCCCAGTTGAGTCAGACCATGACACCAAGAGTATAGACCAAATCGGACAGAGAGTGGTTCAGAATAGAGCTGCTTAAGATATAATATTGGCCTCTCAAGGGGGATGTGCTGTTTTACAGAAAGAATATTATAGTTGCATCCATGCTGACCTGTCTTGGATCTTTAATAGCATGAAAAAGACTCAGAAGCAAATAAAAAAATGGGTAATGTGGCTAATAATCCCATATGTAGTGCTGTGGGCTCTTTTCATTTGGTATGAGATCTCATCTCTTGGTTTAATATGGGCTGTCTCACCTCCTAGATGAGGAGGTCACTACAAACTCTGATCATAATACTTCTCTCAGTATTTCTGGCACAGTGTTCAGATGAGTGATCTCCACAGTCTAAAATGCTGCTATGCAGTCTCTGTCCCATGATGTGATCTAACAAATTATCATCAAACAGAAAGAGCAAGAAAACTTGAACTTACAGAGGTAGAAACAACCACACCCAGACACTTATATGCAATTGTGACACTTCAGACACTGGTGAAGATCTGGATTGATCGATCACACCCCTGGATATAAATGATCTATCATTCAACTCAGGCTAAAGAATGGCCACATGGGGGGCACTGGGAACCTAGACCGTCTACCTCCATACATAGCTTAGATAACAAGGATCTACTTTGGAACTACCTACTCTCTCTCTCTCCCTCTTTCTCTTTGTCTCTCTCTCTCTCTCTCTCTCTCTCACACACACACACACACACACACACACAGAGTTAACTGTCTACATCAACATGACTGTAATCTACTGTCTTCATTAGTATTACTTTGCCACTCCAAGAGACTCTTGCTGAGGCACATAACTTGATTGTTCATTACAAGAATTTCCCAAAAGACCATTAACTCTTCAATAAGAAGTATCAACACTGTTCTGCCAACAAGACTCACGCACTCACGTGTTCATCACAGCACTATTCACAATAGCAAAGACATGAAATCAACCTAGGTGCCCACCAAAGGTGGGTTTGTAAAGAAAATGTGGTACATATACACCATGGAATACTATGCAGCCACACAAAAGAAAGGAATCATGTCCTTTGCAGCAACATAGATGCAGTTGGAAGCCAGTGACCTAAGTGAGTTAGTGCAGGAACAGAGAACCAAATACCACATGTTTTCACTTATAAGTGGGAGCCAAACATTGAGTATTCACGGACATAAAGATGGGAACAATAGAAACTGAGGGTTACTGCAGGGAGGTGGGGATGGGGGCAAGCATCAAAAAACTATCGAGTACTATGCTCACTACGAAATCATTCCTAACCCAAATCTCAGCATCATGCAATATACCCAAGAATAAACCTGCGTATGCATCCCCTGAGTCTAAAATAAAAGTTGGAAAAAAAAAAAAGAAGCATCAAAACTCTTGGACTCCTCACCTTGCTGTTTCTATCAAATCCTAAATTATTTCACCATGTTGGCCAGGCTGGTCTTGAACTCCTGACCTCAGGTGATATGACTGTCTTGGCCTCACGAAGTGGTGGGATTGCAGGCATGAGCCACCATGCCTGGCCATTCTTATTCATTCCTGAGCAGTCCCTGCATTGAAAGACCAATTTTAAACCAAACTTCTAATTCTCAATAAAATACAACCTTGCCTCTCCCCCTCTTAATGCTGCCAAGACTTTGTCAAAGCAGTGTTCTCCCTTACTGCATAAGCCATAAACTCAGCTCTGTCCTGTCAATTAGTTGGGTTGATACTTTGTAAGTCAACATTAGACAATCAGAAAGACATCCAAACTTGGGAGTCAGAAAACTTGTTTGTATCTGGCTTTCACACCCACTAGTTAAGAAATCAAACACTGGATTTTGAACACTGAATTTCCTTGTCTGTACTTTGATGATAGGAATAACTTCCTCCCAGGCTTGAGCCCAGGGGTTTGAGGCTGCAGCAGTGAGCTATGATCGCCCCACTGCACTCAATCTGGGCAACAGAGCAAGCCCTGTCTCAAAAACCAAAAAAAAAAAAAAAGGAAAAAAAGAAAAGAACTTTCCCATAGAGTTGAAGATTAGATACAATAATGTATGTGTATAAAAGTACTTTGTAAGTTTTAACATTGTATACAAATGTTAGTTATTATTAATATTAAGCAGAATATTCATCAAACTAGCTGTCCACTGAAGCTATCACCAGCCATGCTACTCTGTAACTATCACACACCACATGACCAGATGTAGACTCCTGAGTAACCTGGGGCTCCCTACTCCCTCTCCCCACAAGGAATAGCTTGGTCTGGTCAAATGTCATCATAATATCCCATTTTAACGTATAAAGTCTTCATTACACTTTTTTCAAAAATAAAAATTAAGATTACTATGATCAATAAGCCTTAATATATTTCCAAAATTTATCTTGTAGGAAGTGAATATAAAAATGAAAAGTTGAATCTATTAATCTTTATTTAAGGCACTGCACATCAATAACTTTTGAAAAAAAATTGAAATATTTGAGTAAGAAGCTACAAGGTTATAATACGCTATACATAATTCAAATAGACTTTGGAAAATATTACCATATAACTCTTCCTTATGAATCAGGTATCTATGGAAATAACTACATTTTAACATAAAAATAGACCATCATTTACTCATTTATCTGCCTGTTCACAAGGAGAGTCCTTTTTCTTCAGGAATTTTAGCTCCTTGACACATACACTAAAAGGCAATTTTCTTGTGTTTTTTTTGGAAACAGTTACTTTCTTGACACTACAAAATACCCCCAAATCTACCTGGCTTAAGATAAGGACTGATTTCTTCTCAACTATAATAATTATTGGAAAAGCACTCCCAAAAATAAAAGAACATCCCACAGAGGGATGGTGAAGTAACAAAACAAATAGTCAAGGGCCAAAAACAAACCTGTACTCATGGAACTCAGGGAAGGAAAGACAAGATGTTCTTCCAGTAATACTAGAAATGAAGGTTTGATGAAATTTTAAGTGAGTAATAAAGAATGAAAACCAATGTCTGGGGCTGCTAAGACATTTCATTGAATTTTGTGAACTCTAGATGAACTCTGAAGGAAAACTGAAGGCATCTGCCATGAGGCAGTTAAGAGCACCAGCACTGCCTGCAATTATTCCTGTGCCCTGCCAATTACTAACTCTTAACACCTAGACAGCTGGCAGTGCGTTGTCACCCTGTTGCTCCTCCACATTCATGTGCCGTCCTACTCTGTGTCCTAGAGACTAAACCATCCTGGCTGCATCAGTGGCTCTTTTGTCCTTTAACTTCCAGTGGGATTCTGCCAATGAAAGGCATCAGTAGGATGCCGGAGGGTAGGAGAGTGAGGCTAGGTATTTACTACACCAGTTCCATGAAGAGTCTCTGAGCCTGGCAACATACCTTCCCCAAATCCACAGACCCCATCAGGCAGTCCTCTTTATAGAGCTTTGGATCCAGGAACGGTTCCCCCTCCCTGTCCCCTTAATTGTAGGGGTAGAACTGATTCCTGATGTTGCTAACTGCTCCTTGTTCCTCAAACCTTGCTAACACCCTCATAAATCTCTTAAGTAAACTCTCCTCCAAATATCCAATTTGAATGTGTTTCTTTTTTTTATTGAGACGGCGTCTTGCTCTGTCGCCCAGGCTGGAGTGCAGTGGCCGGATCTCGGCTCACTGCAAGCTCTGCCTCCCGGGTTCACACCATTCTGCTGCCTCAGCCTCCAGAGTAGCTGGGACTACAGGCGCCCGCCACCACGCCCGGATAATTTTTTATATTTTTTAGTAGAGACGGGGTTTCACCGTGTTAGCCAGGATGGTCTCAATCTCCTGACCTCGTGATCCGCCCGCCTCGGCCTCCCAAAGTGCTGGGATTACAGGCGTGAGCCACCGCACCCAGCCTGAATGTGTACCTTGATAGGACCTTGACTGATCAAGTTATCTAACTTGTTTGGGCTTCGGTGTCTACATCTGTAAAATCAGTCTAGTCAGAGCACTGCTTTAGGCAGTACTCTGGTTGTTGTAGGTGACTAACACACAGGAATTATTCAATTACTACTAATTCCAAGTATATTACATCTCTTCTCATTATTCAAACAGTGTGGATTTTTTAATCTAGGCAAAAATGCAATTTATTTTGCCTAATAATACTATTTTGCAAAATGCCCATGAGTCTTCGCTCTTTAAAAATGAGATTTTTGTTGCTATTGAGTCCTGTAGTCTTGCTATCTTAGTAGCCCCTTAATGTTCATCTTTTATCTCCTGTTTTTATAGTGAATAAACTAGGCTTTTTAATTCAAATACAAGATATAAACAGAAAGCAACATGAAATAAAACAAGGTTCAACATTAAATAACCTATCTCTTCAAGAGGCTTTGGGGACAAGGAAAGGAGAAAACAGATTAAAAATGCCTAAACATGTTTCCTGAGGGACACATGTCCACCCATTTGAAAGGTTTTATTGGCAGTGTAAAAGTTCCATCCATGAAAAATAATGATCATTAGCTTTTCCATGACAATTGTGTTTTGCCTACAACATCCATCATGCTCCTAGAGTCCATAGCTTTTTCACAATTCCAGTCCCTTGGTGCAAGAAATTAGTGAGTATTGATGCTTTTTAATTGTTTCTCACATAAAGTCCACTGCTACTTGTCACAAAGTTCACATACACTAAAAATCATTATTGAATTTTTGGGAGGTCTGTATGTGTGAAGCAATTCTGAACTTGCCCTGCAATTTTAACCAGGTCATACAAGTGAAAGCCTTGGCAATTTGGTTTGATTAACAGGGTAAATTTAAATGAGACCCCAGACTAAATAGGATTTTTTAAAGTGGCAGATCTGTACTAAACCATCTACCAAAAAAAAAAAAAAAAAACCAAGATAACAGAAGGACATATTACAGAACACATATTTTGCAAGAAAAACCAAATAGCTTTTACTTAAATTATAATTGTAAACTAAAGATCTTCAATTTCAGAAGTCAAAATAAGTATTTTTGAAGACTGAAATAGCTTAAGCCCTAAGAACATTACGGTGGACTTCTGTTTCAATAATTCCCAACATTTTAAATAAGCCTATAGCAGTCTCAGATTCTAGCTGTACAGTACCAGAAAAAAAACAATTTTCTGCATTTTCTATACAGAGTATCTACAGCCTTCCAGCAGAGTCTGACTTCTACTATACAGAAACATAGCTTTTAACATTGTCTATACATCTGAATGGGTATGTATAAATAAATATATGTATTAATGTAGTCATATATCTACACACACATACAGACATACATAAACATACAATATATTTCACCAATTCTAAAGTGCAAAATTTTTTCACGTTATCTCTGAAAATGGGATGCATCATATATATGCAACATATTATATATTATATAATGATAACAATGTATTATAGCGTTGTTATATTTTGGCAGCAGTAAATACTATTTTGGCAGCAGTAAATACTATTAGACATATGCACTGCAAGATGACACCATCTTACAATCTATGACATCTTGGATTGTATGTGTGTGTAGTCTGTGTATATGTCTTACTCCTATTGACTTCTTCTGTTATTATTTTAGCATTTTCATCTTTTATGTGCTTCCTACATCAATTTTAAGCTTAGACTCACAGGTTCATAAAACTGGTAAATAAACCCTAGTTACTAACAGAAAATAAGTAAGA
This sequence comes from Chlorocebus sabaeus, assembly GCF_047675955.1. Taxonomy (NCBI): domain Eukaryota; kingdom Metazoa; phylum Chordata; class Mammalia; order Primates; family Cercopithecidae; genus Chlorocebus; species Chlorocebus sabaeus. The sequence continues at coordinate 33,337,369 of NC_132910.1, forward strand.
CAAATGATGAAACATCGTATCAATGCTCACCATACAGAAATTAAAACTTTAATTTGTTAAGCTGCTTATAGTGTAACCAAACTTCAGGAACAAACTTCCAAGAGAAAACACAGCAGGTGAGGTGCACCATTTCCACAGCAGAAAATAATGACCCATGAAACTAACTTAAGGCTATCAGGCTTAAACTTTATGGATACATTATCACACTTACCAGTGATTAAAATGACTTTTCAATGTATGAATGTATGGAACCAAATTTTACATAACATTAAGACACACCACCAGCAGTGTCTAGTTTCAAATCCATGCTATTAAACCCACAAGCACTAAAGCTAATTTCATCTTTTCTATGCTTAACCATGGGTAGATTTCAGTACGTCCCAATCAGTCTCATTAATCTTGCTTTCCATTTGCTGCATTTAGCTCTTACAATCTGTCATTTTCTGATTTAACCTTCTCTTTTCTCCCCTTTATTTAGGTCAAATTTGGACTATATTAAAGGTGAAGTTACGGTTTTTAGAATTACTTATTCTAATTACTATTGCCTTGAGGTTTTTTTTGTTTGTTTGTTTGTTTGTTTTTTTATTACTACACCATAAGCTCTAGGGTACATGTGCACAACGTGCAGGTTTGTTACATATGTATACTTGTGCCATGTTGGTGTGCTGCACCCATTAACTCGTCATTTACATTACATATATCTCCTAATGCTATCCCTCTCCCCTCCTCCCTCCCCACAATATGCCCATATGTGTGATGATCCCCTTCCTGTGTCCAAGTGATTTCATCGTTCAATTCCCACCTATGAGTGAGAACATGCGGTGTTTGGTTTTCTGTTCTTGCGATAGTTTGCTGAGAATGATGGTTTCCAGCTGCATCCATGTCCCTAAAAAGGACATGAACTCATCCTTTTCTATAGCTGCATAGTATTCCATGGTGTATATGTGCCACATTTTCTTAATCCAGTCTGTCACTGATGGACATTTGGATTGATTCCAAGTCTTTGCTATTGTGAATAGTGCTGCAATAAACATAGGTGTGCATGTGTCTTTATAGCAGCAATGATTTATACTCCTTTGGGTATGTAACCAGTAATGGGGTGGCTGGGTCAAATGGTATTTCTAATTCTAGATCCCTGAGGAATCATCACTGTTTTCCACAATCGTTGAACTAGTTTACAGTCCCACCAACAGTGTAAAAGTGTTCCTATTTCTCCACATCCTCTCCAGCACCTGTTGTTTCCTGACGTTTGATGACTGCCATTCTAACTGGTGTGAGATAGTATCTCATTGTGGTTTTGATTTGCATTTCTCTGATGGCGAGTGACGATGAGCATTGTTTCATGTGTTTGTTGGCTGTATGAATGTCTTCTTTTGAGAAGTGTCTGTTCATATCCTTTGCCCACCTTTTGATGGGGTTTTTTCTTGTAAATTTGTTTGAATTCTTTGTAGGTTCTGGATATTAGCCCTTTGACAGATGAGTAGACTGCAAAAATTTTCTCCCATTCTGTAGGTTGCCTGTTCACTGGTAGTTTCTTTTGCTGTGCAGAAGCTCTTTAGTTTAATTAGATCCCATTTGTCAATGTTGCCTTTTGTTGCCATTGCTATTGGTGTTTTAGACATGAAGTCCTTGCCCATGCCTATGTCCTGAATGGTATTACCTAGGTTTTCTTCTAGGGTTTTTATGATTTTAGGTCTAACATTTAAGTGTCTAATCCATCTTGAATTAATTTTCATATAAAGAGTAAGGAAAGGATCCAGTTTCAGCTTTCTACTTTTGGCTAGCCAATTTTCCCAGCACCATTTATTAAATAGGGAATCTTTTCCCCATTTCTGGTTTCTCTCAGGTTTGTCAAAGATCAGATGGCTGTAGATGTGTGGTATTATTTCTGAGGACTCTGTTCTGTTCCATTGGTCTGTATCTCTGTTTTGGTACCAGTACCATGCTGTTTCGGTTACTGTAGCCTTGTAGTATAGTTTGAAGTCAGGTAGCGTGATGCCTCCAGCTTTGTTCTTTTGGCTTAGGATTGTCTTGGCAATGTGGGCTCTTTTTTGATTCCCTATGAACTTTAAAGCAGTTTTTTCCAATTCTGTGAAGAAAGTCATTGGTAGCTCAGTGGGGATGGCATTGAATCTGCAAATTACCTTGGCCAGTATGGCCATTTTCATGATATTGATTCTTCCTATCCATGAGCATGGAATGTCCTTCCATTTGTTTGTGTCCTCTTTTATTTTACTGAGCAGTGATTTGTAGTTCTCCTTGAAGAGGTCCTTCACATCCCTTGTAAGTTGTATTCCTAGGTATTTTATTATCTTTGAAGCAATTGTGAATGGGAGTTCACTCACGATTTGGCTTCTGTTTGTCTGTTATTGGTGTATAGGAATGCTTGTGATTTTTGCACATTGATTTTGTATCCTGAGATTTTGCTGAAGTTGCTTATCAGCTTAAGGAGATTTTGGGCTGAGACAATGGGGTTTTCTAAATACACAATCATGTCATCTGCAAACAGGGACAATTTGACTTCTTCTTTACTGAATTGAATACCCTTTATTTCTTTCTCTTGCTGATTGCCCTAGCCAGAACTTCCAATACTATATTGAATAGAGTGGTGAGAGAGGACATCCCTGTCTTGTGCCAGTTTTCAAAGGGAATGCTTCCAGTTTTTGCCCATTCAGTATGATATTGGCTGTGGGTTTGTCATAAATAGTTCTTATTATTTTGAGATACGTTCCATCAGTACCAAATTTATTGAGAGTTTTTAGCATGAAGGGCTGTTGAATTTTGTCAAAGGCCTTTTCTGCAACTATTGAGGTAATCATGTGGCTTTTGTCTTTGGTTCTGTTTATATGCTGGATTACGTTTATTGATTTGCATATGTTGAACCAGCCTTGCATTCCAGGGATGAAGCCAACTTCATCATGGTGGATAAGCTTTTTGATGTGCTGCTGGATTCAGTTTGCCAATATTTTATTGAGGATTTTTGCATCAATGTTCATCAGGGATATTGGTCTAAAATTCTCTTTTTTTACTGTGTCTCTGCCAGGTTTTGGTATCAGGATGATGTTGGCCTCATAAAATAAGTTAGTGAGGATTCCCTCTTTTTCTATTGATTGGAATAATTTCAGAAGGAATGGTACCAGGTCCTCCTTGTACCTCTGGTAGAACTCAGCTGTGAATCCCTCTGGTACTGGACTTTTTTTGGTTGGTAAGCTATTAATTATTGCCTCAATTTCAGAGCCTGCTATTGGTCTATTCAGGGATTCAACTTCTTCCTGGTTTAGTCTTGGAAGAGTGTATGTGTCCAGGAATTTATCCATTTCTTCTAGGTTTTCTAGTTTATTTGCATAGAGGTGTTCATAGTATTCTCTGATAGTAGTTTGTATTTCTGTGGGGTCGGTGGTGATATCCCCCATAAAAATGATATCATTTTTTATTGCATCTATTTGATTCTTCTCTCTTTTCCTCTTTATTAGTCTTGCTAGTGGTCTATCAATTTTTTTGGTCTTCTCAAAAAACCAGCTCCTCGATTCATTGATTTTTTGGAGGGTTTTTTGTGTCTCTATCTCCTTCAGTTCTGCTCTGATCTTAGTTATTTCTTGCCTTCTGCTAGCTTTTGAATGTGTTTGCTCTTGCTTCTCTAGTTCTTTTAATTGTGATGTTAGAGTGTCAGTTTTAGATCTTTCCTGCTTTCTCTTGTGGGCATTTAGTGCTATAAATTTCCCTCTACACACTGCTTTAAATGTATCCCAGAGATTCTGGTATGTTGTATCTTTGTTCTCACTGGTTTCAAAGAACATCTTTATTTCTGCCTTCATTTCGTTGTCTACCCAGTAGTCATTCAGGAGTAGGTTATTCAGTTTCCATGTAGTTGAGTGGTTTTGATTAAGTTTCTTAGTCCTGAGTTCTAGTTTGATTGCACCGTGGTCTGAGAGACAGTTTGTTATAATTTCTGTTATTTTACATTTGTTGAGGATTGCTTTACTTGCAACTATGTGGTCAATTTTGGAATAAGTGTGATGTGGTGCTGAGAAGAATGTATATTCTGTTGATTTCGGGTGGAGAGTTCTGTGGATGTCTATTAGGTCCGCTTGGTACAGAGTTGAGTTCAATTCCTGGATATCCTTGTTAACTTTCTGTCCCATTGATCTGTCTAATGTTGACAGTAGGGTGTTGAAGTCTCCCATTATTATTGTATGGGAGTCTAAGTCTCTTTGTAAGTCTCCAAGGACTTGCTTTATGAATCTGGGTGCTCCTGTATTGGGTGCATATATATTTAGGATAGTTAGCTCTTCTTGTTGAATTGATCCCTTTACCATTATGTAATGGCCTTCTTTGTCTCTTTTGATCTTTGTTGGTTTAAAGTCTGTTTTATCAGAGACTAGGATTGCAACCCCTGCCTTTTTTGGTTCTCCATTTGCTTGGTAGATCTTCCTCCATCCCTTTGTTTTGGGTCTATGTGTGTCCTGCATGTGAGATGGGTCTCCTGAATACAGCAGACTGATGGGTCTTGACTCTTTATCCATTTTGCCAGTCTGTGTCTTTTAATTGGACCATTTAGTCCATTTACATTTAAGGTTAATATTGTTATGTGTGAACTTGATCCTGTCGTTATGATTTTAGCTGGTTATTTTGCTCGTTAGTTGATGCAGTTTCTTCCTAGCCTTGATGGTCTTTACATTTTGGCATGTTTTTGCAATGCCAAAAACATGTTCCTTTCCAGTTGTTTCTTTCCATGTTTAGTGAGTCCTTCAGGATCTCTTGGAGGGCAGGCCTGCTGGTGACAAAATCTCTAAGCATTTGGTTGTCTGTAAAGGATTTTATTTCTCCTTCACTTATGAAACTTAGTTTGGCTAGATATGACATTCTGGATTGAAAATTCTTTTCTTTAAGAATATTGAATATTGGCCCCCACTCTCTTCTGGCTTGTAGAGTTTCTGCTGAGAGATTTGCTGTTAGTCTGATGGGCTTCCCTTTATGGGTAACCCGACCTTTCTCTCTGGCTGCCCTTAACATTTTATCCTTCATTTCAACTTTGGTGAATCTGACAATTATGTTTCTTGGAGTTGCTCTTCTCGAGGAGTATCTTTGTGGCGTTCTCTGTATTTCCTGAATTTGAATGTTGGCGTGACTTGCTAGGTTGGGGAAGTTCTCCTGGATAATATCCTGCAGAGTGTTTTCCAGTTTGGTTCCATTCTCCCCGTCACTTTCAGGCACACCAATCAGACGTAGATTTGGTCTTTTCATATAATCCCATATTTCTTGGAGGCTTTGTTCAATTCTTTTTACTCCTTTCTCTCTAAACTTTCTTCTCGCTTCATTTCATTCATTTGATCTTCAATCACTGGCAATCTTTCTTCCAGTTGATCGAGTCGGTTACTGAAGCTTGTGCATTTGTCACATAGTTCTCATGTTATGGTTTTCATCTCTATCAGTTCATTATGGACTTCTCTGCATTGGTTTTTCTAGTTATCCATTCTTCCATTCTTTTTTCAAGGTTTTTAGTTTCTTTGCATTGGGTACACATTTCCTCTTTTAGCTCTGAGAATTTTGATCGACTGAAGCCTTCTTCTCTCAACTCGTCAAAGTCATTCTCTGACGAGCTTTGTTCCGTTGTTGGCAATGAGCTGCAATCCTTTGGAGGGGGAGATGCGTTCTGATTTTTTGAATTTCCAGCTTTTCTGCACTGCTTTTTCCCCATTTTTTTGGTTTTATCTGCCTTTGGTCTTTGATGATGGTGACGTACTGATGAAGTTTTGGTGTGGGTGTCCTTTCTGTTTGTTGGTTTTCCTTCTAACAGTCAGGACCTTCAGCTGCAGGTCTGTTGGAGTTTGGTTGAGGTCCACTCCAGACCCTGTTTGCCTGGGTATCAGCAGCAGAGGCTGCAGAAGATAGAATGTTGCTGAACAGCAAGCGTTGCTGTCTCAATCTTGCTCTGGAAGCTTTGTCTCAGAGGTGTACCCAGCGGTGCAAGGTGTGAGGTGTGTCTGCACCTAGTAGGGGATGTCTCCCAGTTAGGCTACTCAGGCGTCAGGGACCCACTTGAGCAGGCAGTCTGTCCGTTCTCAGATCTCAACCTCCATGCTGGGAGAACCACTGCTCTCTTCAAAGCTGTCAGACAGGGACATTTACATCTGCAGAGGTTTCTGCTGCTTTTTGTTCAGCTATGCCCTGTCCCCAGAGGTGGAGTCTACAGAGGCAGGCAGGACTCCTTGAGCTGCAGTGGGCTCCACCCAATTCTAGCTTCCCGGTGACTTTGTTTACCTACTTAAGCCTCAGTAATGGCGGGCGCCCCTCCCCCAGCCTTGCTGCCGCCTTGCAGTTAGATCTCAGACTGCTGTGCTAGCAATGAGGGAGGCTCCGTGGGTGTGGGACCCTCCAGGCCAGGTGTGGGATATAATCTCCTGGTGTGCCGTTTGCTAAGACCCTTGGTGAAGCACAGTATTAGGGTGGGAGTTACCTGATTTTCCAGGTGTTGTGTGTCTCAGTTTCCCTTGGCTAGGAAAAGGAATTCCCTTTCCCCTCATGCTTCTCAGGTGAGGTGATGCCTCACCCTGCTTCAGCTCTCGCTGCTTGGGCTGCACCCACTGACCAGCACTGTCTGACACGCCCCAATGAGATGAACCTGGTACCTCAGTTGAAAATGCAGAAATCACCCATTTTCTGTGTCGCTCACACTGGGAGCTGGAGGCTGGAGCTGTTCCTATTCAGCCATCTTGGGCGCCCCCCTCCCCAACTTTTTTTTTTTTTTTTTTAAGGAATCTTTCACTTGGTTTAAAAAAAAAAAAAAAAAAAAAAAAAAAACAGAACGAAACAAAACTTTAGGGTAGGTGCAGTGGCTCATGCCTGTAATCCCAGCACTTTGGGAGGCCAAGGCAGGCGGATCACAAGGCCAAGAGATGGAGATCATCCTGACCAACAAGGTGAAACCCTGTCTCTACTAAAAATACAAAATTTAGCTAGGTGTGATGGAGGGTGTCTGTAATCCCAGCTACTTGGGAGGCTGAGGCAGGAGAATCGCTTGAACCACGGAGGCAGAGATTGCAGTGAGCCTAGATCACACCACTGCACTCCAGCGTGGCAACAGAGCGAGACTCCATCTCAGAAAAAAAACAAAAAAAAAAAACACTTTATCCAAAACCTTCAATAGAAATTTGCAGGGTATCCACTCTGCTAGAGACCAAGGATATGAAGGTGAATGAGACAGTCTCATCCTCGCTCCTCACAATGTAGCATCAGCATAACCTGGAAACTGGTTAGAAATGTAGAATCTCAGGCCCCACTCCAAACCTACTAGATTAGGGCTATCCAGAGAAATGGAACCAATAGGTGATTAATTTATATATTTCTTTAAAGATAGATAGATAGATAGATAGATAGATAGATAGATAGATAGATAGATAGAGATAGGAAGTGGCCCGTAAGATTATGGAGACTGACAAGTCCTACAATCTGCTGGGTGAGTCAGAGAACTAGAGACCCAGGAGAGCCAATGGGCTTGTTCTAGTCAGAAGGCCAGCAGGCTCAAGACCTAGGAAGGGCCAATGCTTCAGTTAATGTCCAAAGCCATGAAGAAATGAATGTGCTGTCTTTAGAAACCCAAACCTCGGCATCACTCAATATACCCACATGACAAACCTACGCATATACCCCCTGCATCTAAAATTTTAAAAAATTAAGAAGCTGATATTCCAGCTGAAAGGAAGTCAGGCAGGAAGAATTCTTGCTTACTCCAGGGGATAGTCAATCTTTTTGTTATATTAAGGCCTTCAACTGACTGGACGAGGCCCATCCACATTTGGAAGGACAATTTGCTTTATTAAGTCTATTACTGATTTAAACAATAATCTCATCCAAAAACATCTAGAATAATGTCTGACCAAATATCTGGGCACCCTGTGCCACTCAAGTTAATACATAAAATTAAACATCACACCTACTGAATTGAAATCTGCATTCTAACAAGATCTCCAGGCCATTTATAGATATATTGAAGTTTTAAAAACACAAGATAGTCTACATGCACAAGGAACTCATAGAAATATGAACAAATGACTGCAATATAGTGTGGTTGCTGCTACAATCGAACTTGTACAAGATAGAGTGGTAGCTGGCATAGGTAGTGGTAAACAACCCTCCCAAACATATCAGAAAAGACTTCACAGAAGATTTCACAAAAGAGAGGCCCCTTGACTAGGTGCTAAAAACGAACAGGAGTCTCCCATGCACAGCCTCTGCAGCCAGACTGTCTGGACGTGAAGCAATAACTCTGCCACTTTACTAGCTGTGTGACCTGGGGCAATTAAACCTCATTGCGCCTCAATTTTCCCATCTGTAAAATAAGGAAATAGTAATGCCTAATATATAGGATTATTATGATGATTACATAAGTTAACATATGTAAAATTAAAACAATGTCTGACACATACTAAGCACTATAAACTATTATTATCACCACTGTCTTCTAATCCACTAGAAGCTAGTGCTTGTGATTTGTTAGCTTATATTAGATTTGCTTCTGTCCCACTAACAATGGCATTCCCTTTCATGGAAAAGCTTCTTATGCTATGTGAAAATAAGCACAAATGCAAAGGTCTTTAGAAGTCCTAAGCTAAATCACAACAAAGTCCTTGAAAAATTTCAAGAAAGGACATTTATTGTGTGGTTACTGCTAGCCAGAAAACATCTTAAGCACTGAGCTTTATTAATTCATTTAAATCTCCTAACATTCCTCTGAGATAGGTAGTGTTATCACCACTATTTTTGCAAGTGAAGAGACAAAGACATCGAAAGGTTAAGAACTTGCCCAAGTTCACAAGGACAGTAAGCAACAGAGGCAAGATTTACACCCATTTGGCTCCACAGCCTACACACAGCCACTATGCCATGCTTCCTCTCAATGAGCTAAACATTTGGGAGAATTTGGGACTTATAAATCTAAGGAGTGTTAGTTTCATTCATACATCTGTGCCCCCTATAGATGTTACAAGCACAGGAAATGTAGCCTAGTCTTCTTTTTCTACTATGAGTTCAGATAGACAAAGGATTTTTCAAAGACACAATAAATATAGAGTGACAAGGTTAGAGGTCTACCCAAGGGAATCTATTTCCTTTTCTATGATAGGGTAATGTTAGCTGATTCAACAAACACACCTACAAATGTGTAACAGTTCAAACACAATAAAAATGTATTTATTGGTCAGATAAGAATAAAAGGTGGATGTTATGAGTTGACAGGTGGCATTCCTCTTCACAATGGCCCCACCATGCCCAGATGGAATCATCAGCATGCAGCCAGTAGAGGAGGAAAGAGAACAGAGCAGCAGCATCCCTGCTTCTTAAATGCTATAGGCAAGATACAACACACATCATTTCTGTGAGCACTCCATTAGTGAGAAACAGTTACACAGCCAAGCCGAGAGGCAAGAAAGGTTGGGAAGTTTAGCCCCTGTTGGGTAGCTACTTATCAGAGATGACTGTCTACTATAAAAATGGAGCATGAATTTTGGGGTATGTCTGGCCACCTCTGCCACATTCATCCCATGGAGACTGTGTGAACTCTCTATCACTCAGACATACATGACAGTCTATAACTATGGGGGATACTACCAGGGAATCTGATGGGAAAATAATAGGACACCTTTTCTACAGTTCATCCATGTCACCGATGGCTGCAAGAGCAGTGCTCCTTGAGAATGCTAGATACATAGACCACCTTTCCAAAATGTGACTGTAAAACCAAGACTGAGGCTCTTTCTTGCAATTCCCACCCATCTCCTAGTATGAAAACAAAAACCCGTGTGAAGTCAATACCTTGTGTTTACTTAACTCTTGCTGATTGAAAATATCTGGCAGCAATGCGCAAATATCCTGAGTAATTTTTAGATGAAGAAAAAGACCTGAAATGGTTAAACTGTTAAGTAAGTGATTAAAATGCACTAAACTAAATGAATAGCATGAATTTCAGCTCCTTAAAACCAGCAATTCTCTAAATTGAGCTCCAAATGACTTTTAGAATAGCAGTTAAAAAGGGCTCTGACGTATTCATTGACAGTGTATTTCCATAAAAATATTTCCCAAGGATGTAATGTTTACCGTAACTATCGCTAAATGTATGGCCGGCACAAAGAAAGGCCTAACCGAGATCATCTATTTCAATGAATAGAAAATAAAAATCAACTTCAAACATACCTTTTGCCCCTCCTAGGGATGCTCCTTATTCTCCTATGACAACATCCCCAGGTATACTTGAGAAAGCACAGCAAATTCTTTTCCAGTCCAGTTTTTGCAAAGTTAGATTTAAATGTCAAGTATGTCAAGCTCCAGAGCCTTCTCCACCTTATTTATATAATTATATAATAAAATTAAAACTGTATCAAATGTTTCAAGTTTCAGGTTGGCAGTAAGTGTACTATCTATCTTCAAGGAAATCAAAATTGTGCTGAATATATATTCCAGAAGAGAAACTGTATCAGAAGTGAAAAGACTGGAAATGTCCATCACTTTTTTTCCTGTAAACTAAGTACTGGTATTACAAATCCACAGCTGTGAACTGAGAAACCAAACACCAGGGGCTCAGCAAGCAGGATCCCAAATGATTGTGAAGACTCCGCACCAGCCTTGGTTTGTCTATATTTACATAGAACAGAAGTACAACTCTAAGAGCCGAAGATGGTGAGCCCATTCATTAGCGAGGCAAGTGTTCCTGCTTTCAGTTCCTGGATCTGCTCTGCTTCTAGCGCTTTCTCAAGCCTGAGTCTTAAGCCTCCTGCAGATTCTATGGGCAGCGCAGCTCTTTCCAAAACATGCTCTTCTATTTAAGGTGGTGAGAGCTAGTTTCTGCTGCTTAGAGATGAACTCTAACAGAAATACCCACTTTTTCACCTGAGAACACTGAGGCTCAAAACAGTTCTATGAATTGGCAAAGGTTACACAATTGGTTGGTTGGTAGTAAAAAGAATAGAGTTCTATCCAGTGTTATTTCTGCTTTTCTGAGTGGAGTCACTTGTAGGAAATCTCAGTTACAGATTTCTTTCTAAATTTGAAAGTACTTGTCCTGATCTGGGATGTTTCCCTGGAGGCACCATTCTCACTTCATTCCTTTCCCCCTCCTGGCTTGCAGTCAGCAGGTGAACCTGGAAGCCACACCGTGGAAACCTACTGTGCCTCCACCGCTTAGGGCTCCCTTGATTAGACATGAGCTCTGAAAGCACCATTCCATGCCACCCACAAAATCAGAGGTTTGTCAATCATTTTGATTTAGGCTGAACATGCACAAAATCTAGATTAATCAGGAGGATACAGCTGAAGATTATTAGAACAACTGTTTCTTTACAAGTGTTCCTCCATGACTGAGGGTTGAAATAAAGAATTACATTTCTGAATTTGCGTACCAGAAATGTCACAAATAAAAGCCACCAGTGGTTTTCCTGAGCTAGAACTTTGCCAACCCTACTTACCCCCCCAGCTCCCCCCCCCCCGCCCCCCCCCCCCCACACACACACACTCGAGAGAGTTCAGCACTATGGAGCAGAGGCTTGCAGCAGGGGAGCCACCAGAAATGCAGTTAAGAGAGTGCCACTCCACAAAGGGACGTTGTCACTAGAGAAGAAAAAGACTGGCCCCTTTCAAAGGTCTAAGTCCTCCTCTCCAAATAGAAAGGAATGCTGTTTTATCAGTATACCTGATCAAGAAAGAATTAAGAGGTAGCCCCAAAAACATTGTAACAAAGCAGAAAAACACAAGTGTGCTCCCTTATATATCAAAAGGCTTATTTTTTCTTCAAGCAAGCGAAGACTCTTCTTAAAATAAGAAGTATTCTATCCAGTACAGGAAGATCTACCTTGAATTTCTGAGAGGTTTCCAAGAATATTATCTTCCCTAAAGTGAAGCTTCTAATAAAGCTTGATTTGACTCACTGGAAAATTAATTCTCTGCAAAATAATTCACATAGATTGTAAGCCAGTTCTCTGAAAATGCTGCTGCTTGCTGCCTGCATAATTCATTGGTTAGACTATGAAGAAACACATCAGTCAGGAACCCCAAGAGAAAACTAGGCATCCTCAAAGGGCTTATTCTTGCCTAAATTTATGCTCCTGAACCTGGGGACACTCCAGGAAAGTGGTATCCAGATATGCAAAATTCTTGTTGGTCCTGAAAACAATCCTCTGTCCATAGAACTACCGGAATTTTTCACCTCCCTTAAAACTCAGCTTAATCAACTTTATCACAGGTGTATGCATGTGTCCAAACTCATCAAATTGTATATGTTAAACATATGCAGTTTTTTGCATATCCAATATACCTCAATAAAACTGTTTTTAAAAATCAATTCCTGTTGAAAATCATTCCTATTTAAAGTCAGCTCCACTGTCCCAGCTTATTTTACATCATCCTCCACATTAACTGGCTCTGTGATGTCGAACGCATCACTTTACCTCTCTGGGTCTTAATGCCCTCATTTGCAAAATTCTGAGAGGGTTGTTTTGGTGACCTTGAAACCGTTTCCCAAGTCTCCCATTCAATGAATCTAAGTAAATGGCCTGGGGAATCAAGTGGTATGAAATGTGATACCCTTTCAATGGGAGAAGTTGTAATTGAAGGAATCCAAAGGGAAAAGAAGATTCCGGGAAGTGTAGTGATTAAAATGGTGGATTTAAAGACTAATAACACCCTCAAAAATACTATCTATACAGCATATAAAATCATTTTAAAAGTCATTACACTGAATACTGATACCAAGTCCCTGTCTTAGGTGTCTTAGGACCTCATCAAAGCTTAACATTGACACAACCTGGAGGCACACCATAAGACTGTTTGTCATGGTATGCCAGCCAGAGGGAGGTGGCCATGATCGGACTCTCCATTTCAAACATCTCCATTCATTATTTTCCACTGAAACATCTCATCAACACTCCTTCGTACCTCCACCTTGTAAGTAGCACTGATGTAATAGTCACCATATAGACTATGCTTTGAATTTTTTCCAATACTAAACTGGTGTCTAGTCCTGGCTTCCTTGTTTACCTTAGCCCCTTTAAGCCTCAGGTCTCGCACCTGTAATATGTAGATGGCAATATCTATTCTTCTCAGGAGGTAGTGTGAAAGACAAATCAGAGCACGCATTGAATAGTACTTGGTAAGCTTCATAAAACAGTGTATAATTTAAGACATGACCAGTACTGTTATCAATAATAACATAATAATTTTTCTCCTTCTGGATTACTCAAAGGCGGCTTACCTTGGATAAATACAACATAAATTCACCAAGAATTTATTAGAAAAATAGGCAACAAAGTTACATAAGCACTACATAAAAGAGGATAACCAAATATCCAATACCTGGATGAACTCAGAGGTGCTCAACTTCCCTAGATATCAGAAAAATTCCAATTAAAACTACAAGGACACAGGCAACAACACTGAAAATGAACAAATGAGATAGCACCAAACTAAAAAACTGCACAGCAAAGAAAACAAAGTAAAAATGCAACTCAAAGAATGAGAGAAAATATGTTAAAACTATACATCTGATAAGTAGTTATACGTCCAATATATATAAGGAAATCAAACAACTCAATTAAAAAATGGGCAAAGGACCTGAACAGACATTCCTCAAAAGAAGACATACAAATGGCCAATAGGTACATGAAAAAATGCTCAGCATCACTAATCATTACGTAAATACAAATTAAAATTTTCCACTACAAGATATTGCCTCACACTTGTCAAAATGGCTTTTATCAAAAAAGATGACAGATAACAAGTGTTAGGATATGGAGAAAAGGAAATCTTGTGCATTGTTGGTGAGATTATAAATTAGTAAGTCTTTATGGAAAATGGTATAGAGGTTCTTTAAAAACCTAAAAATAGAACTACCATATGATCCAGTAATTTCGCTTCTGGGTAGAGGAACTGAAATCTGCATGTTGAAGAGATATCTGTACTTCCATGTTCATTGCAGCATTATTCACAAAAGCCAAAATACGGAAACAACCTAAGTGCTCTTCAAAAGATGCATAAGAAAGTGTGGTGTACAAAATGGAATTTCATTCGGTCTTTTTTTTTCCACCCCCGAGATGATGGAGTTTTGCTCCTGCGCCCACGCTGGAGTGAAGTGGTGCGATCTCGGCTCACTGCAACCTCCCCACACCCGACACACCCGCCTCCGTTCAAGCGATTCTCCTGCCTCAGCCTCCCAAATAGCTGGAATTACAGGCACGCACCATCACACCCGGCTAATTTTTGTTTTTGTTTTTGTTTAGACAGAGTCTCGTTCTGTAGCCAGGCTGCAGTGCAATGGCACAATCTCAGCTCACTGCAACGTCTGCCTCCCGAGCTCAAGCAATTCTCCTGCTTCAGCCTCCTGAGCAGCTGGGACCACAGGCGCACGCCGCCATGTCCAGCTAATTTTTTTTTTTTTTTTTTTTTTTTTTGTATTTTAGTAGAGACGGGGTTTCACCATGTTGCCCAGGCTGGTCTCGAACTCCTGAGCTCAGGCAATCCGCCCGCCTTGGCCTCCCAAAGTGCTAGGATTACATGTGTGGGCCACCGCGCCTGGCCTAATTTTTGTACTTTTAGTAGAGAGGGGGGTTCGCCATGTTGGCCAAGCTGGTCTGCAACTCCTGACCTCAGGGGATCTACCCTCCTCCGCCTCCCAAAGTTATTCGGTCTTAAAAAGTGGGAAATCCTGCTATTTACAACGACATGGATGAATCTGGAGGATATTATACTAAGTAAAATGTGCCAGGCACAGAAAGTCAAATATCACATGATCTCACTCACATGTGGAACCTAATAAAGTTAAACTCATGAAAGTAGAGAGTAGAAGGATAGTTACAGGGGGCTGGGAGGGTAAAGAGGGAGGGAATGGAGGAGTTGTTGATCAAAGGTACAAAGTTTCAGACTGACAAGAAGAACAGGTTTTGAGATCTATTGTACAGCAGGGTAACTATAGTCAACAGTAATGTATTATGTATTTCAAAAGAACTAAGTAAATTTCAAATGTCACACCATAAAAAAGATAGGTAAGTGAGGCAATGGATATTAACTTGATCTAATAATCATGCCACATTGTATGCAGACATCAAAACTTTGCAATGTACCCCATAAATGTATACAATTATGATTTATCAATCAAAAATAATATTAATACATTTTTAAAAGAAAGCCACAAGGGCCTACTACTACCAGAATGACTAAAATTTAAAAGATAGAAAATGCTATGTGTTGGTGAAGATTTGGAGCAACTGCAACTGGTGAAAGTATAAATCAGTACAATCTCTTTGGAAAACTGGCAATATCTTCTATGGTTGAATATACTCAGACCCTATGACCTTGCAATTCTACTCAACAGAAGTATTTCAATATAAAATCATATGGTAGAATATTTATAACAATAATTACCTGTAATAGCCCAAAACTCAAAACAACCCAAATTCCCATTAATACCAGAACAGATAAATTATGGTATATTCATACAATGAGATGTTATACAGCAACGAGAATGATTAACCCACAACTACATGGAACAATGTGGGCAAATGAACATAATTTGAGAGAAAGAAACCAGACACAAAAGAATACACATTGCATTACTCTATTTCTGTAAATAACAAAAACAGGCAAAACTTCATTATGTTGTTAGAAATCAGGATACCAGCTACCCTTGGGGGAGATGGGGTACCTACCCTTGCAGGAAGCAGACCTGAGGGAGGCTCCAGGGATGCTGGTAATGATCTGTGTTCTGCTTCCACCAGTGAGTTCAGTTCATGAAAATTCATCAAGCCATAAACTTAGGATATATGCATGCATATATATATATATATATGTATATATATACACATATGTGTGTGTATATATGTGTGTATATGTATAAATATATATACATATTTATATAAAATACTTCAGTAACAAGTTTTTCTTTAAATCATGTTCTTATGAAGTTTACATTCTAGCACAGCCAATGATACTGTACTTAATGGAAGCAGAGGGCTACCACTGAATTGGGCAAATGCATCATTTCTTATTATGAATTTTCCAGGTCCCTGGGACATGCACAGTAAGCACCCTACCACTGTTAAACTGTATTCTGGCTACACTGCTGTCCTTTCATACTCAGGCTTACATTACTACTGCCCTACAATTTAACAATCCCTGCACTTATATTTAAAGCAAGCATTCTTAATCTGAGGTTCTCAGACCCCTAAGGAGCTCCTGGATAGAATTCAGTGCTCCATGAACCTAGATGGGGGAAACTTACGTCTTTATCTGCATCACAAGCTCTAACTGCAATTTAGAATTTTCTTCAACTATGAATGTTGGCAACAAAACATAATAGTACTAGAAGTACCTAAAACTTTATCCCCAATAGAAACACTGGAGATATTTTCATAGACATTTCTGCTGTTGAAGATATCTTGAAATATCACTTACACTTATTTAGAACACTTGGTCATTGTTAGATTTTGTAGTGTCATGTGTTAATAAACAAGCATCTATATTACTTAATCCCAGTTTCATATTTTTAGTATTTTGATAACCATATTTCAATATAATTGGTTTCCTTTGTAATTCTGTGTTGTATTTTTGTATTTATTACTATTAGTTTGAAAATTGACCTGACAGTTTTCCAGACTGCCCAAAGGGGGCTCAAGGGGGTTCATGGAAAAACAAAATAGATATTTATATGCTGGCTATTTTCTATGTGCCCTCACCACGGCTGCCCCTGCAGCCCTGCCCCTCAGGCCATGCACACACTATGCTTCCCTGCCTTGCTCTGTGCCCCAGGAGTGTGACCCTGATGGAATCATCACCAGAGCTTCCTTGCCCCTTGGCTCCAGCTTCTGGTTGGGAGTGGCCCTGGGGAGAATGGCAGTTGGACGAATTTCCCCTCTTATCCCTACCTCACTGGACTTCCAGTAGAAAGCTACGTTTCTACAGCTCTCTTTCTCAGTGATGTCTCTCTCGAGGCATCAACAGCTCTGTTCCTGTGCCTTGCTGTTCTTGCTGACACCAGTCCCTAAGTATTTTACGTCCTGTTGGTTCTTAAACTCACCCACACTGCTGGAAATTGTCCCTTCATTAAACTCTTCCCAGTTAAATCTTCGAAAAACAACATCTGGTCTGGACAATCTGATTCCATTTACACCGGGATCACTGATTTGTGAACTAAACCAGCAAGGATATGGTCACATTCTCTTCTGGGGCAGAGTAGAATATGTGTGTGTGTGTGTGTGTGTGTGTGTGTGTGTGTACACTCACATGTATTTGTGCTGGGATTGGGTGGAAGATATCAGAGTCAGTGCCCAGGGCCCCGTGAACAATACTATCTTGAAAAACTCTAAGATTTTCAACTCACAGCCTAAGAAGGGAAGCCGAGCTGTTGAGAAAAGGTCATCCCTGAGCTGCATGTGTAAACAGCCACAGGAAGGAGCTAGGGGAAGTCTGGAGTAAGCAGGAGACAAGATTCTTAAGAGAGGGAGCAGCATTTTCCCAGGCTCAAACACAGGGGAGCTGCTGCCCAAGGTCTTCCTGCACCTGTCACGTGTTAACATCACCTGGAATAAGCCCAGGCAGCAGAAGGAAGCATAAAGGAAGCTGTTCTTTGAGAATGTAAAAGATGAGAGACGGTCTGCTTGAAGGAGAACCACCGCTGGAGAGAAGCACAGTCCAACATTCTCTGCACATGCCAGACACACTCCTAGGTATCTCTGATTTCCTAAGGCTTAACTGACAGGAAAAAAGAAACTAGATAAAGTCCTGCTTGCAAAGATCATTTCTCCTAAGGTATTTCTAGACGTTTGTCCTCCCCTCTAATTCCCCAGGACAACACTGGCTGACAGCCCTCTGATATGGAAGAATGAACGGAGGAAACTGGGCAGGCAGGGAAGGAAAAAAGAAAGGAAGCCTGCCAGGAGCACACTTCCATATATCAGTGTGAGCTCAAGATAAATAATCCCAGCCAGCCCATGCAGCTATCAAACCAAAGGGCATGTTGCAGGTAGCAAGATAAATCGCTATTGTCAAGGATGTCTTTGTTTGTTCCCGACAACCTCTTACTATATCTCCCTCTCCTGACAAAGCAACCCCAGGAATAGGTTTCTAACATGCATTGGCCTCTGGAAATGATAGTGCTTTTAGGGAGAAAAAAATGAGCTTGAGCTCCTGGGTCCAGTAGCCAATATACAATTGGCTGTGGGGACTACTCACTAAATACAGGTTAGAAGCAAAATCTATTGTAAACAATAGCTACAAGCTGTTTTCACCAAAGGTCATTCTATCAATCCAGCCTAGCAAATCTGAATTACCGATGCTCCATCAACTGGCTCATATCATGAATCTTACCCACATTGGCCTTTCATGGAATTCCTTCTGACTCCACCATAGGGATCATATTCACTGACAATGGAAGAGCTCCACGTAGAAAAGATTACAAGAAAAATAAGTGGTCAGTTTTTAAATCCAAACATAAATTGTTTTAAAATATTTCCAGAAATTTCAGAAATTAGACAAACTCTTCATTGGGGGTAATAATTGCAACTACATTTGTTAAAACTTTCCAGGTATGTCCATCAAGATTTCATCTAGGTAATTTGGAGAAGGGAGTCTCAAATTATCTCTGCACCAGACTCTCTCTTGTATACCACCATTTCAAGGTTTACTTGGGGTTTCTCATCGTGTCTGAAGCAATAGAAAGCAAAAGTAACACTCCAGACTTCATAATGGGCAGCTTCTGGAACACAGGACCAGGCTTTAGCAGTGATTACCCTCCAGGAATGAACAAAAAGCTGGCTGAATTCCTATAACACTAAGCAAAATTTACCCTGTTTATATGCCCATTTTCCCTCTCTCCCTCCCTCCCTCTCTCTCTCTCTGTACTTATTTTTCCTTTTCACACACAACAGTAAAGGTCAGAAAAAGTTAAGAATCTTTTTCTCTTTATTTAAATGCAACAGGAACTTAAGTTACTGTATTATCACAAAGCAAGATATCTATCTGCTTTTGGTAGAAGCTTCCTTGCCTTTGTATAAAGATAGTCCCTGGGAGTCCAGATGGAGCTGTGCCTTACCTATCTTGAAAGCCCAAGTCCCTCAACCTCTCTTTTGCTCATCAGTAAGAGTTAGCATGGTGAAGGGATTAAGAAAATGCAACTGGTCTGCCTGAGTTTCCAACCTGGCCCTATCTACAACTGACCATGGGACCTTGGGTAAGTTATTTAATTTCTTTGTGCCTCAGTTTCCCATCTGTAAAAGGGAAATAACAGTTTTGTTATGAGAATGAATGTATAAAGCACATGGAATCGTGCCCACTACATAGTAAGTGTTAGTACTTTTTCAATAAACAAACATATAACAAACAGGTCAAGCCACCTCTCACCCACGTCCAGCTCTATTCTCATGTCGCCAGTAGCTCTTATTCTGGAGTGTCTCCCTGTGCTTGGTTGTGCCCATCCTGGCCACCTTCTGTACTCCTTTGTGATGAGGATTCTAGAGAATACAGTACTGTTAGATTCAGATCCTCACACATCTCTTTACTTCATAACTAATGCATACTCATCCATCAAGTCCCCTCTTACATGTCTCTTGCTCCTGGAGTCTTCTTTGAGCAATCAAGTCTCCCTCTTACATGCTCCCATAGCACAGTGTTTTTCCTCCCCTCGTTCATTAATTCGTCCATTCAACAGAAAATCGTAGAAGGCACTGTGCTAGGTTTTGAGAGCTTATATTCTAGAGAGAAACACATAGGAGGCCTTGATAACTTTTTGATGAATGGATGTATATGAATGACTCACCCAGATATCTGATCCTTAGCATTTCCTCCCCCACTGGAACAGATAAGAAGCTGTGCATATTACTAAAGAATTCTGACTTTAGCCTACAGCAAGAGGATGTGCGGGGGTTACCCCTGTCCCACTCTGGACCCAATTGACATGGAGTTCCTTCTGAACTGCGGCAGTTACTTTGCAGCCAAAGATCAAGCAAAAGTTAGTTTTAAAAATAAAGTGAATTTTTCATTTCATAAAGAAAAATTACCCCATTGACTCTTTTGCTCCAATCAACTGCATAATTTGGCAAATTTTCATTCACTAATTGAGACACACACATAGACACCATGGTGCTCTAGGTCTTTCTCATAGATTGTATAGCCACCGGTTCTCAATTTATCTTCCTTTGAATATGATCATTTTTCAAGTGACTCAGCATAAGCCTTAAAGAGTATTCAATATAGCCATCATTCAGTTCCTTAATGAGATATAGAACGTAGGACATTGAATTCATAGATTTGGAAAATTGCAAGACAGAAAATTTTAAACGTGAAAGAAAAACTCTTTTTTAAGCACTAAAAATCTTTGTAAAGCAAGGAAGCTGAAAGCAGAGCCTGAAGGCCTCAGGCAAAGGCATTTGGCTTGCCGTTGTGTTCAGCCAGAATTCAGGGACAGCAGGGTAATCAGCAGAGATAAACAAAAGCAGGTCAGGGGAGAGCGACAGGGTGGGAATTGGGAGAAAGCATTGGGTTTTAAGTCAGAAAGCCTGGATTTCATTAACAGTCTTGATTTTCCTTCTATTAGCTAAGTGATTTTGAGAATAATTTATCCTCTCCAGCCTCAGTTTCCATATGTATCAAATGGAAATAATATTAGTCTCTGCCCAAGCTATCTCTTAAATTTGACACTAGGATCAAATCAGTCACGGGCTATGTAAACTCTCAGCAGAGAGCCTGATATACAGTGAAACTCAATAAAATGTTTTGGGTATATATTGAAATTACAGCAAAATAAATCACTGACCCAAGTGATCAGCTTGTGTGTTTCTAATTTGGACTATAATGAAATATACCAGTTCTAAGATTTTACCATCACGTTTTAAATCAGTAACAATGATGGCAGCTAACACTTACTGAGCATTTATAAAGGAGATCCCAGGAACTATACTAAGTGCTTCACAGATGCATGTATTCCTCACATTATTCCTGAGGTAGGTCTACTATTATAGATGAGGAAATGAGAGTGCAGGGGAGTTCGGTCACATTCCCAAAGTCTTATAGCTAACAAGCAATGGAAACATTTCTTATTATTTAAAAAGCAAAGTGGAAAATTTGATCAGGAGGGGAAAGATATGAAAAATATTCAAATGAATTTGAGGACATATATCCTTTATCCTCTCATCACATCTCCTACCAAAGAGAGAAGCATGCCCCTCCCAGGGCTGTTATTTTCCTTCCATCCCTGCTACTTTAAGGCTTCTCCCACTGTTGCAGGGCTCTGAATTCCAGGCACCAGCCTTGACAATGCTTGCAGAGTCAGTCAGTGCCCTGAAAAAGGTGCTCAGTTCAGTATTTGCTTTTTAGATCATAAAGAGATTTCTCAAAAACAGTATACTTTATTGATAGATAATATGTATACATATTTATGGGGTACATGTGATATTCTGATACATGCATAGAATGTGTAATGATCAAGCTGGGGTATTTAGGATATCCATCAACTTGAACATTTATCATTTCTTTGTGTTGGGATCATTTTAAATCTTCTAGCTACTTTGAAATATACAATATATACAATATGTTAACTACTATGCTATTGAACGCTAGAACTTATTCCTTCTATCTGACTGTATGTTTATACTCATTAACCAACCTCACTTCACCACCCCCACACACATAAATGCCCTTCCCAGCCTCTGGTAACTATCACTTTATTCTCTACCTCCATGAGATCAACGTTTTTAGCTCCCACGTAGGAAAACATGTGATATTTGTCTTTCTGTGCCTGACTTATTTCACTTAATATAATGACCTCTAGTTATATCCATGTTGCTGCAAATGACAGGGTCTCATTCTTTTCTATGAATGAATTGTGTATAAGTACCACATTTTCTTTATCCATTCATCTGTCCATGGACTCTTAGGTTGATTCCCCATCTTTGAGAATAGTGCTGCAATAAACATGGGGCTACAGGTATCCCTTTGATATGCTGATTTCCTTTCCTTTGGATAAATACCCAGTAGTGGGATTGCTGGATCATATGGTGATCCTACTTTTAGCTTTTTGAGAAATCTCCCTAATCTAAAAACATATTTTTATCAAGAAGACAATACACCTGTGATTCTGGCTGAGTGCTCTGATACTATGCACATGTCATACATTCTACAACTAACCTGCATGCCTCCCAGTGCTGGTTCCTCTGCTTCTGAGCTATGTGACACATTGGTGGGCAGGCCACTTCCTCTCTTAAGGCTTCACTGTCCTCATCTGCATTATGGGTGCAATATAATACCCACCTCATTAGGTTGTTGCAAGACATAAATAAATAAATAAATAGTAGAAGAACAGAGTGACCATGGTAAACCAATCAATAAATATTAGGTACTGTTATTATTCATAGAAACCCAAGGGACTTAATATAAAGGTGCTGGAGAAAGGGTACTAAATGTAGAGACAGAGACCTGGGACCTAGGCCTAACTCTGCCACTTACAAGCTTTATGACTTTAGAAACATTATAAATAAGAGGCCATGCTGACTCACAGACATGTTTTAATGGGCCAGCTCAGGGTTTTTCACATTTTCAGATCTAAGCACTTTCAGACCAGGCAGTTTCTTTCTGATTATCTCCCACTCCCTATTGTCTCATAACTAATGATGGGGTTTGAGTTTGCAACACTGATCACCCTCTGTGGGTTTCACCTCCGACCACGAAAACAGGAAGAACACCTGCTCTTCTACTTAGCAAAATTGTCATTTGGCTAAAATGAGATTATGTATGTAAAAGTACTTCATCATCATAAAGCACTAAAACAAATGGGGCTGCTTATTTAAAATGCAGGACATTTTAAGCCTTACATTTGTATACTGCAGAAAATAGTCTTGAAGGTACATGAAAGCTGGTGGGTGCTGCAGTTGTTTTTAAACAGTTCTCAGTGCCAATTTTGTTCAAGCAATATATCCATCCCAATAAACCTTTCAGGGAGGAGCCCAGGGAACATGTCTTAATCATTCACAATTAGGGAATTAATTCATCTAGATGTCTCAGGGTAGGAAAATCCCATCTATCGCTTAGAGAAATATCCTCTGAGAGCAGGTAAGTAAAGCTCCCCAGTGAATTGCAAAGGCATTGAGACCTCTTTACTCACCCCCAGGTTCATCAGAAGCTTTCTCACTCTTTGTTTGACTTTATCCTAGTGTTTTCTTCTCTCAAGTTCATGGATAACATTTTGGGACCTGAAGAGACCATCCAAATACTAAAAATATCATTTTGTCTCTGATTATAGATTCCATTTCTCCCTGAAATGAGCACCATGTCACAGGATCAGTCACACTAATTATTTGTCGAGCTTTAATACCATTATAGTATTAAAAGGCTATGGGTCTAAAATGTAATACGAATGTCTCACAGAGTTTCCTAACAACTACACAACAGTGTCACATAAAATTGGTATTGCCATGGAAAAAACAACAAACTCTAATGATGGGTTTTAGTGCATCATTAACAACCTCAGGCTGAGCAGCTATAGCAAGAATACTGTGGAATGGGTGGTTTAAGTAACAGACACTTATTTCTCACAGTTCTAGAGGCTGGGAGGTCTAAGATCAAGGTAATGGCAGATTCTATATCAGGTGAGGGTCCTCTCCCCGGTTTGCAGAGAGCTGCCTCTTGCCATACCCTTGTTCTGGCCACTTCCTGTTCTCATAAGGGCACTAATCCCCATCATTGGGTCATAATCTCCTCTAAACCTAATTACTTCCCAAAGGCCCATTTCCAAATATCATCACAGTAGAGATTAGGGCTTTCAATATGAATTTTGGGGGAACTCACACATTTGGTCCATAGCAGACAAGTTGCTTCCCTCTGTGAACCTGTTTCTCAACTACAAATAATAATGATTATAACAACAGCTGTCATTTAGCAACCCTATGATGTGTCAGGCACTATCTATTAACAGGTACCTTTACCTGTATTTTTTCATTAAACCCTCACTCAGAACTGTGCAAGGTAAGTATTAATATCCTCACTTCGGAGGTGAAGAAACAAGCTTTATCAATTTAAGTAACATGCTCAGGGAAACACAGTAGGACCAAAATCATGGGTGTGATACTGTCATGGGGAAGATGCCAACCAATCTGCTTGCCTCCCTAAACTGTTGTGAAGCTAAAATGAGATTGTGTTTGTAAAAAAAATTTACTAAAATGGAAAAGCACCATAAGTGTGAAATGTATATCCATTTGGAAGTGACAGGTAATGAGCACATTTCAGTGCTACAATTAATTAATTCAGTCAGTCCAAATCAAATACCTAGACTCCGACAAAGGAACAGCCCTGGATTTTCAGATTATTACACTGAGTCTATTTCTGCAATGTTAATGAAGCAGCTCTCCATCTTCAGCAAAATTTCCCCTTTTATCATACTTCAATAGGGTAAGCAATAGAAATTCAAGAAGGATATGGAACTCCAAAAGACCCAAAATAACCAAAGCAACTTTGAGCAAATAACAAAGCTGCCAGCATCACACTTTTTGACAATTCCTTACAGCTACAGTAATCAAAATGATACAGTTCTGGCATAAAAAACACACATATAGACCAATGCAACAGAATAGAGAACCCAGAAATAAACAGATGCATTTACAGTCAACTGATCTTCAACATGAATTCCAAGAACACACAATAGGGAAATGATTGTCTTTTCAAAAAAAAAAAGAGAAAGAAAAGAAATCGAACCCCATCTCACACCATACACAAAAATCAACTCAAAATGAATTAAAGACTTAACCATAAAACTTAAAACTATAAGCTGAAAACTTAGAGAAAAACCTTCTTGATGTTGTTCTTAGCAATAATATTTTGAATATGCACCAAAAGCACAGGCAACAAAAGCAAAAATAGACAAATGGGGAAAGCTTCAGCACTGCAAATGAAACAATTAACGAAATGATAAGGTGACCCATAGGATGAGAAAAATATTTGCAAACCACGTATCTGATAAAAGATTAATATTCAATACATATAAGGAACTCATACAACTCA
Organism: Chlorocebus sabaeus; assembly: GCF_047675955.1. Classification (NCBI taxonomy): domain Eukaryota; kingdom Metazoa; phylum Chordata; class Mammalia; order Primates; family Cercopithecidae; genus Chlorocebus; species Chlorocebus sabaeus. The sequence continues at coordinate 33,362,389 of NC_132910.1, forward strand.
GTATCAAAAATACAAAAACCTAATTTAAAAATGGGCAAAAGACATAAATAGATCCTTCTCTAAAAAAAAGAAAAAATTCAAATGTTCCACAGGCGTATGAAGAAAAGGTGCTCAGTATCTCTAACCATCAGTGAAATGCAAATCAAAGCCACAAGCTATCATCTCACACCTATCAGGATGTCTATTCTCAAAAAGACAAAAGAAAAGTGTTGGTAAAGATGTGGAGAAAAAGAAACCTTTGTGCACTGTTGGTGGGAATGTAAATTAGTACAGCCATTGTGAAAAACAGTATGAAGCTTCCTCAAAAAAATCAAACATGGACTACCAAATGACCCAGCAACCTCACTTCTGGGTATATAGCCAAAGGAAATGAAATCGCTGTGTCAAAGAGATATCTGCACTCCCATGCTCACTGCAGCAATATTCACAACAGCCAAGACACAGAAACAATCTCAACGTCTTTTGATGGATGAATGGATAAAGAAAATGTAGTATACATACATTTGTATGTTTATTTATTTATACAGTGGAATATCATTCAGCCTTAAAAAAGAAGAAAATCCTGCCATTGGCGATCACATGAATGGAGCTGGAGGATTTACGCTAAGTGAAATTAAAAAGGCACAGAAAGAGAAGAGAAGAAAGAGGGGCTAGGGGACAAGGGGAAATAGTGTGATGTTGGTCAAAGAGTACAAAGTTTGAGTCAAACAGGAGGAATAAGTTCTGGAGGTCTAATATACAACACAGGGACAATAGTTTAAAATACCGTAGTGCGTACTTGAAATTTGCTAAAAGGAGAGATCTTAAATTTTCTTGACACACACCCACACAAATGGTAACTACATGGTAACTAGATGTGATATAAATGTTAATTAGCTAGAGTGTGGTGATCATTTTATAATGTATATGTATATCAAAACATCAAGTTGTATACCCTATATAAATGATATATATGATATATAAAAGATACATGATATATATCATGATATAGCATATATAGAAATGATATGTATACATATATCATATATAAATGTATACATATGTATACGTATACATATATGCCACTCTGGTCTACACTGTGCATTTCATGGCTTATCCCTTCATTCAACACTGTTTTAAAAACAGAAAAAGAAATCTTTGTCATTATGGAGCTTACATTCTAGTTGGAGAGAGCAAGTTAAAAAAAGAAGTTAAAAATGTCATTTATATATCACATATATCATTTTCATATGATGTATATGATAAACTGATATATACAACATTTTATGTGTCTGTGATAGCTCAATAAAGGTGTTAAAAAATAAAAATAAATAATAAACCCAAAAATGATAAGGAAGGTGGGTTCTATGGCTACCCAGAAAAAAGGTGGTAGGTATGTAGTAGAGTTCTTCAGCATAGGAACAGGAGCAGCACTCACTGTATCACAAAATTAACCCTGCCACCAACACTCTGCTCTACATACATATATGTATGTTGGGTGTTTGGGGTATTTTTTTACTTATTGTTTTTTTAACTTGGTCTCTCCAACTAGAGTGTAAGCTCCATAAGGACAAGGATTTATTTTCCTGTTTTCAGAACAGTGTTGAATGAAGGAATAAGCCATGAAACGCGCAAGCAGTGGAGACCAGAGTGGCAGAAAGACCAGGTGGAAAGTCCAGAGCACAGACATCACAGTGAGATCGAGAGCCAATACCAGGAGATTTAGAGCGATGCAAAGAAATAGAGTGAAACTGAAATGCACAGTGTCTAGGCCTCAGTGACGAACCAGTCCTCGCTGAAGCCAGGGTGGAGCCATGGAAGTGGGCTGCACTTCTCACAATCCACAGATGTTTGTACTACTGTACCAGAGTACTGTGTAAAACACCTTACTGAGAAGACAAGTCAGTGTAGTGCATTAAAATGGATATTGTATGCTCAAAGATAGCTTCTACTGAAACGTGGCTTAGAAATTAGAGAATATGAATTTGGACACACTGCAGAGACGGACCCTGGAGGTTGAGTTTTTCCATCTGTGAGTCTGTGAATAATCACTGAACCATGATGGCAGGTTCACATCAAGAACGAACCAGTCTTGGAAACAATGGTACAAACCTCTCCTCTATGACCCAGAGCCATGACACTTTTCCAGGCTCTTGTAGGGTGACTGGAGCCATCAGCATGAGAGGTCTACCAGAAAGGTCCCCTCATTCAATCTGACCTTTCCACACACCAGATCAAGAAACTCTCTCATCCTCTTCAAACTTCTACCATGCCATCCTCCCTCCCAGTCCCTCTGAATAAGAGATACTGCAGAGGAAATGAGTAATAAAATGAACAGAGCACTTCATCAAGATCAAGCACATGGCTCAGTGACAGGATACAAACAAAAAACTAATGAAAATTACCTTTGGCTTATTACACCTGCAATGCAGCACAAAGCACTGCTCTTTGAGCCTTCTCGCTCTGTCTAGAAAGACAACTTTACATAGTTTTTGCCATCCAGGGCATCTGCCGTGAAAATACTACAAAATATAGTTTATCACTGGCTTTATAAAAGCTCTGGGATAGGAACAATTAAAGCCATCTATGCTGCTGGGGACATTCCATTTTACATCAACAAATGTTATGTCATCTGTAACCATTCCAATTTCCATTTAAGAATGTCTAATTATTCGTATTGCTAGGGGGTGAATTCTGGCTTCCTTGCTGATGGTTCCATTACCTCTTCCCCATCCGCCTTCACAGAAAAAGACAGAATGTAGGCTTTTGCGGAGGTGGGGCAGGGGGGTGGGTAAATAACCACATACAAACTGCAAGGTCAACTTCCCAGTATTGCAAAACTGGGTGCTATTTTCCATAGTTCCAAATGGCCTCTTCAAAACCACATGAAATAAATCTATTTCACTTTTACACACATCACTATTTCCCTGCAGGTTGTAGAAATGTATTTTCAGTTGGTCAGCAATTTTTCCATGTGACCGCAAAGTTTCCTTATTGTCCTACCACCAGGGCACCTCAGACTTGGATAAGGAGAAGGAGGAAGAAACACTGGAGAGTGTGGAAAGGGACAGGAAAGTTAGGAGATGAAGCCTAGTTTGCGGATCCCATAGGTGGCCTCTGCAGTCAGGGGGCTGCACCTGCTAAGAGCCCAAAGGTTACAGAGAGGCAGCTACATTGGCTGAAGAATCAGACAGATTATAGAACTCACTTCCCAGGCTCCTGATGGCACTGTGCATAAATTAACATCTCATTCCCTGCAATCATGGCAGTGGCTGGAAGACATGATTGATCTAACATTTGGCCTCCCTAGGAGGGATGTGTTAATTCTTTCTTCCAGCACTTTCCACTTCTTTATGAGCTCAGCTTTTCATCACCAAACAAATATCTGGGATGAAGAACTGGGACCATCAGGCAGCAGGCAACCTGCTGGGGTGGTTTCTCCACCTTCTGTCTGTACAGCAACACTTAACTGAAAAGGCAGGGTTAGTGATCTGGTAGTCAGTGGACTCAACAGCATCAGGAACCACAGCAGGTCCAGTTTCAAATTACTAACCTTCCTCACCTTTGAGGACTTTGTTAATATTTTTCTATGTAAAATTTTACATGCCTGAGCAAAGTGGCCTTACTTTGCAGGCACGGCTAAACTTAAACAAATTATTTTGGCTTATTCCTCTTGAAGTCACTAATTAGCATTTGGTTTGTTTCTTTTCATAACATCATTCTTTAATCAACAAACATTTCCAAGAGCTTTTCTGTTATCAGATCTGATTTGCTGGCTTGTCCAAGAGTGATTCCACTAAGGTGTTTGATAGAGAAGGGAGGGGGCTTCCTGCAGGGCAGAGAAGGCTTTTCTAGGAGCCCACCACAGAGGGTACCTTTTCATGCACAAAGACTTTATATGGATGAGCTGCAGCCTGAGTAATACCATCATGGCACTGCAGTGAAACCTACACCATGGCTTCTCAGAGGTTACAGGAGGGCTTTGTAGTCGGTGCAAAGTAAACCCTCAATACATTTTAGCTAGCAACTGAGAGAGAACTGTATGTGTGACATGCAAACTGGTTTCCTTTTTCAGAAGAGAGGAGGAGAGGAAGTAATTGAAGAAATTCTTGCTGTGCTTTTGGCTTATCAAAAAAGGTGGATCACTTTGGGAGAGACTGAAGGAGTTAGAAGCAAGAGTGATGTTTTTGCCTCTTCTAATGAGAGCTAAGACTCGGGGAGAAAATGACACGAGAGGTATTGAAGAAATTGTTTTTGTAAACTGAGGTTTACAATACCAGATGCATATTCTACAGGGTTAGCTAGAATACGCTCTTCCATGTAGCAAATATATATCAAGTCCCTGCTATGTTCCAGGCACTGAAGGAATGCATTTCATAAAAACTGTGAAGAATAGGCTTGCCTGGAGCTAACACTTAAGACTCATGTACAAAACAAGCATGCAGAGCAATGGTGTCTGGGAAAGAGTGAATTGGTTTAAGAAACTGGAGGTAGGAGCACTCAGAGGGTGGAGGCAAGGAGCAATGGCAACTGTGTTCAATGGTGTGAAGAGCTGTTCTAAGAGATTCGATTAGTTTTGTATGGCCCTTAAGTATAGGACCCACGGGTGAAAGTGTTGAGGAGGCAGAGTTTGAGTCTCAATGGAAATAAGAACCTTCAAACTACTATTAACTGAAGCTTTGAGTGCTAATGACTTTCTCATCACAGAAGGTGATCAAGCAAGAGTTGAACAGATACTTGTCCTGGATGTTAAAGTAGAAATTCAAGCAACACAACAGAAGGTGAATAAATTTAAGGTCCTTTATGATCCTTATAGTCCATGAGATTCTGAAAGAAGGAATCCTTGAGCTTCTTATGTCAGTTCTAGGGACAACTCTTTCTCCATCTTCTATTAAACTCATTTAATTTTAATAATGAATGTATTATTAATCATATAATTTGTTTTATCTCCTAACATTTTTGCTATTATTTATATTTTATGACCTAACATTTATGCTATGCCCTAACATTTTTGAAGTGTTTGATTCACTTCTGTTTATCTTATTTTATAAATGAGAAAACTGAGAACATTTGGGTTAAACAACAATCAAGGCAGGGTTTATACTATACTAACAATGCTTTGTTTCTCAAGCTTTATGGTAAGCATAGATGACTATTCTGTCTATCTCTGTATCTGTTTAATTGGAAGGCTGCAACTGAATTAAAAACAAAGAAAAACAGCTAACATTAGAATGCCTAGAGTCTGACTTTCTAGACTCTGACTTTCTACTTTAGAGCCCAAAACTTATACAGTATCCATATGTAAGATTAATAATATATAATCTAAGTTAAAGAATTTTTCATTTGACTTCTAGACATTGGACTTCATTAAAAATGTCATAATTACTACTCAAATTGGCATCAGACTCATCCACATTTTTCAGTGCCCCTCTCTTGGCTTAGTGACTATGCCTACTTCCCCCTTCTCTTCCCCAAACCACCCAGGGTATCACTAAATGAAAGCAAACAACTGTCCAATCTCAAATACAATCGAACATACCATCCTCAAGTTGCCCTCTTTTTGTCTTTCTCTCCCTTCACCATGATTCACATAAACCCCTTCAATGCATGCATATACCCACCACACAGCTCCCCCACACACCCCATCGCCCCTACACACACCCCTCTGGAAAATTCATTGCCTGATTCCTAGAGGCTCTGAGCACCAGCAAATTGCACAGCATCAGAAAATCACACACACACACACACACACACACACACACACACAGAGTAGGCTGTGAAAAAGAATTTCCCCTCCAATTTGATGAGATGACCACCCAGAATCAGAATAACACTTATTTGAGACATTTAAAACACACCAGACAAAGCAGTAGAGATTATAATGTACAGATCAATTCTCCCCTAGCAAAGAAATGGACTATGTGATTTAATGTACCTTTCCCATTGTTAATTTCTATGATCTTGAGATTAATTTGAATGCAGATGGAATCCATTTGAATAATGGCTCAAGAAAAGAACTTGGTTGCTAATTCAATAGGTGCCATGGTGTGAAAAATTATTGTCATGATTATAGTAACTGAAACTGAGCTTGTAAAAATATTTTTGCAGAATATTAATCAGTTCTGTAGTGACTAGGGCCACACACACTTACATACAACACAGCAGGCTTTTATCATGAATTAATATTTTTCTTAAGCTAATAGTGCCGAGATACTATTGGATTAGGATTGTCTTTGTACATCTCACTGTGATTTGTCATGGTTATGTAAGAGATACAAGATAAATAAGAATATTTAAATATCTAAATAAGAATATCAGTTGGATTGAAAGGTCACTGAGAGCTAGAACAGATACTTAAAACCATCATATTGAAGAACACGGCAGGGATGGGGGTGTGGTAGGGAGACATCTTCAATATTTGCATTTTGGATTTCTTGTGTCTTCAAAGACACAGGTTTGCTTCCTTCAATAGTATCTGTACATCAAAGGCTCATCTTGCCCTTGTCTATCAACTAAATTCCCTGACAGCTTGGGTAAAATGCTGTAACCCCTATAGCATATGCCTGAGTATGTGCACTTGCACTTACATTATGGTATATGTTACCTTAGTGATAAAATAATAAATGATAAATACCTGCATATTCAATGAATAGAAATACTAAAAATGCAACACATCACAATGATTTTATATTTTGTTTGTTGGTTCATTTGTTTTTTTTGAATAAAGAAAAAGTCAGAAAAGAATAGAGATGGACAAGAAACAGTTCATCTCCTACTTTCCAAAAACCAATTTAAAAATGTAGTAATAACATCCACACTTCATTGGGCATCTACTACATACTATGTAGTTTATGAGCATTGTCTTAGATCCTTATAAAAACATGTATGCAGGCATTGTTATCTTCGTTTTAGAAATGAAGAAACTGAGAATTAAAGAGGTTTATTACCTTGCCCAAAGAAGTCAGTGACATAGTAAACATACCATTTAACTCCAAAGTCCATGCTATTTCACTTGCATGTCTCAGCATCCAGCATGAATATCTGAAGAGAGATGGCCCCTATTGAGAAATGGTGATTGGACTTGTATTTTTAGGGTTAATATTTTTAATTTGGACACAATTTTGCTCTCAAATTATTTTGCAATGCCAAGCTTAACTGGACAGACCTTAGAGAAAGAATATCACTTTTTTTTTTTTTTTTTTTTTTTTTTTTTTTTTGAGACAGGGTCTCACTCTGTTACCTGGGCTGGAGTGCAGTGGTGCAATCTTGGCTCACTGCAACCTCCACCCTCCTGAGCTCAAGAGATCCTCCTACTTCAGCCTCCTCAGTAGCTGGGGCCATAGGTGCACCACTACACCCAACTAATTTTTGTACTTTTTCGTAGAGATGGGGTTTCAGCATGTTGCCCAGGCTGGTCTTGAACTCCTGGGCTCAAGCAATCTACCCACCTCAGCCTCCCAAAGTGCTGAGATTACAGGCATCAGCCACCATGACTGGCCAAGAATCATCATTTTGATCTTGCAAAACAGAAGACTGATAATGGTCTAATGTAAATCCTCCAGAGGCTAACTAGATTTTAACATATACCCTTATGGATTTAACTCAAAGGTGCAGGTAAGTACTATAGGAGTTTCAGACAAAACAAAAGGCACATTGAGGTGAGCAGGGGGTTTGCAGGGACATATCTGGGATTCTTGGTTTCTCATCCTAGAGAGGTTTTGAGAATTCGGTACTGTGTTTCCTTTCTTTGGCCTCATAGGTGGCAGCCCAGACTCTTCCTCACATAGAGTTTCAGTGTGAAACACATCCCACTGGGTGATTTCTCTCTAATTACTTATGACATATTGAGATTGCAGTTTACTTCTCACCGGTGTTATCTACTTATACAATGACTATATGAGACTGAAGTGCAAGGACAGTCAGGATTTGGTCTCACAGAGATCTGCTTTGAGACACAATCCTCAGAAGTATTTTTCTTCTAAAGCAGATGCCACATGTACCAGGAAACAGCAGTCAATTAATTGTTTATCAAGTACCTAAGACATGTAAGACCCTGAGGAGAATACAGAGAAGCAGCAGGCCTGGTGTCTTCCCTTGAGAGCTTAAAATACAGTTGAGGATTTTAAAAGACAAGTAGTAAGAGGGTAGGTGGCAGGTGATGGCTCTGGCCTGGTGCTAGGTCTCTGCAGGTTGGCCTGGATCTAAGCCAGGAATAAACCTACTATGAGGCAGAAGGGGTTAAAGAAGTTGCCTCTGAAATAAGACCAACTCTGTAAAGTACTAAACAGTCCCTGGCACACAGCAGGTACCGAATGAAGACTGTTCTCCCTCTCTTCCCTCTTTGCCCTAATCACTTTAGGGAATAACATCAAGCTCTCCCTGTAGCTAATTCAGCTTCAAATTTCCTCCCCAGGCCTGATAAGATGACTTTTCTTTCTTCTTGAGTGCCAGTCCCTACTTGATAGCCCAGTTCTGGAACTCTGTCCTGTTCTCCATCTTGGTAACCTTCCCACATCCTGTTACCTTAGCAACTGAATGCTTCATGTCTTGCTTTTGCTTGTCACCCTCCAAAGGACTAGCATTTCAGGCTAGTTAGTGGATAAGAACCTGCTCCAACAATGCTTATGAACTGTCCAACTGCTGTTCCAGATATTGTCTGCTCTGCAATTTCTTATCACCTAGATCTGCCTGCTATTTAAGTTGCCCAATTAGACCACAAGGACCAATTCATTTAAGTGTACTGGCTGCCTAGAGCACTTTGTTGAAAAGAAGTCCAACGCCATGTTCAGGTTCTAAATATATATATATATATATATATCTCATGATCAATTAATGATTGCTTTCAATGTTGTAGAAGGCTAGGGTTGGTGAGCACAAACGTTATATCCTTTCTATCCCTACATCATGGGCTACTTTAAATTTCCTCCTTACTAGGTACCATGGTTGCCGTGCCACACTTATTGACTTCCCAGCACTCGCAACTGAATATGTCCTTCTGATCCTACCACCAAGATCCCAAATGAATCCAGGACCAAATGCAGGTGTCCTCCCTGGGTTCACCATCCTATCATTGAAGAAATCACAGGCTTAGCACAATAAAAGTTATATAGTTCAGATTGGAGAGGTCAGTGAAATAGCAGTAAGAGAATAGGACAGTGAGGACAAGGGCAATTATGTTCAAAGATGTGGCAGCCAGAAAGTAAAAGTATAAGCAGTCCACCGTGACTGACAGGAAGCCATTTATTCAAATCTACCTATAAAGTAGTATACATTAAAATTTGAACTCACTTCTCTAGAATACAAGTATCAACAAAATTATTAGCTCATTTCTAACTCCTCCAATGGAATTCAATATAAGATTTTTACCACTGAGTTGAGATTCTAATTACAAATATAAATTTGCCATCTAACTTAAATAATGTAAAAATGCAGACATATTTGCAACCAGTTTTAAAGTGGCCTTGCATAAACTCGTTTTCCCATTGTCCTTGGCTAATTAAGAACCATAGTTTCCATGCATATTTTATTTTGCAGGTTGGTTAGGAAGGTTAATTGCCTACTCCCCTTATTTGTCTTTTTCTCCTTAATGGAACAAGCCATCAGTTTGTCTGAATTGAGATACGAAATTACCAGAAAAAAAAAAAAACACTTAAGGTGGGCAGAGTTTCAAATTGCTATGGATTTTATTTGGTCTGCATGTCATAAACAATATTTACCACACTGAATTTAAAAGAAATAAAATACAAAGAAACCACACAGAAGTTTCTAGAGATTTATTTTCTACATTTTTCTAGCATTCTTCTTAGTTCATTTTTTAGGGAAACAAAGGTTATAGGCTAGAAAAGTGAGTATCTATCCCTTTAGAAAGTTCTAAGGTGTATCCCATCACAATGACTCCAAGATGTATTTCTATCAAAGTAGACTGGCTTCATTCATGTTCACTTCCAACAGTGAATCTATTTCTGCTTGTAATCTTGTGCTGCCAAAAAAGGAACAGTATCATGCTGTCTCTGTAGTCTTGGAGATACTCTTTGGAGGGGAGGAGTAAAGATGTCCTGTGATTAGAAAGAACATTCAAAATCTTAAATATCTTGGGACAAAGGATATTTCATTTTAAACTCCTATTTTGTTACAACATGGTATTATATAACTGCTAAACTACAATCTATAATTACCAGAATTGGAAATTTACACTCCAGGGATAGTCAGCCACCATGCAATCATGAGCAACTACTACAAGCCTTCAGCTATCCTTATCTTTGATCAACACCAGAGGCTTTGACAAGTGGCTTAATAAAGGCTAAAACGGGTTTTCACAGGTGCAATTAGCAGCTTGTAATTAGCATAACAGATGCTAGAAATGGGTTACCATAGATGAAATTAGAGGGATTCAAAACAGGTGGATTGGGGCACTCCCCTACATATATTAATACATGAAAACAGTATCAAAATATAATGAGCCTTACAGTTGTAGCTTAATCGCTAAACATCCTGTGCCCAGCCAGTGGGTCAGCAGATTTTTGGTTTCCCAATAGTTCGCTGATTCCTGACACTGAAGTAGGGCTGCATTGCCTCAAGTGAACCTTACCTGCAAGATGTTTTGAGAGACCAAAAAGGACAGAACTGTGGCTTCATCCACCTGCAGAACAAGTGTTATAACTGTGCTTGCTAATAAGCATCTGCATGAGTGGAAAAATTTAATCTAAGACTTGCTTTCATTACAACCTGGTGACAAAGGGGTGAGGAATGGGTAGCTAATCATTATACCCTCTAATTATTAGGGGGCTACTAAGATCTACCCAGGAGCATACCTAAGTTTGTTTGGGCCTGTTTCCAAAAGGCACCCACCCTCTGAATACACCTGAACACAGATTCTTGTTGCCAGATAATTCAATAATCTCCAGTCCATAAAATCCATCCTTACATTAATGGGATTAATTTAAATAATAAAACGGATACTGAAATAAAAAGATATAAATGAGATGGAACCCCAGAAGGACAAAATAGACTGCAAGGTTGAACAATCATACTAAGCAACAATTTCACCTGCTATATCATCACTACATCTACAACCACACTGCATTAGAGAAAATCCTAGAATTATATGTGTCCTATGTGAAAAGGAAAAATCAAATCAAATTGTTACCGGAACCAAAAGTGAGCTGATTCTGCCCGGTGCATACAGGTCGGGGGCGGGGGGGGGCGGTGTGCACATGGGCATATCTCATGTCAGTGACGACCAACGCTCTGCATGGCGCTTCCTCCTTTAAAGGCAAGTGGAAGAGGGTGGAAAAGGTCAGGATTTTTCAGAACACATTAATGGGACTTTAGTTTGCAGAGACTGATGCCTGGAGCTGACTGAGGCAGCAGTTGAATAGAGAAAACCAGACAATGAAATAGAACTTTCTGTGGTCAGAAAAGAGAAAAACAAAACAAAGAAAATGAAAGAAAACTAGAGTGTAGATTGAAAGAAATTGTAACAAGGCTTTTGTGAATAATACCAAAAATTAAATTTCAATCACTAATGTTGTTGGAGAATGTAAGCCCCTTTGACTCACTATAAAGTCTGATCCAGACGCAAAGGTGTTGGTGACTGGTTTTGGTGCTTGTTCGGCATGAAGTGAAGCAGGGGAGGTGGGTGGCAGTAGAGGTGTGGAGCTATCAAGAAAAGGCTATTTTTTTTCTGTTTGTGTTCACTGTGCAATGCTCGAATAGCACATGTGAAATAGTGAGATGATTTATAAACAGTACTAGATGTGATGGGAAGCAACTTCCTTCAGGGCACATATGAATTACATATATTTAGGTTGGTGCAAAAATGATTGCATTTAATTGTCATTAAAAGTAATGGCAAAAACTGCAATTATTTCTGCACCAACCTAATAGATACCATTGTGGGTGCATTGAGTTTAAATGTTAGAAAATAGTAATTACAGTTATAATTTCCTTGGTAACGCAATCTTATACCTACATCAGAGTTAAGGCTCCGTTAAAAAAGATCATTCATTACTACATACTTAAGTCTCTACCCAAAGAACAAGATTTCAACATCAAGAAGCCTAAGGAGAGATTACTGAGGAGGCATATTACCTTTATTTGGGGTTCATAGCTCAAATCATGGAGACACCCTCATTTAGGAGATGCTGAGCTCAAGCCACTCCTTGGGGCTCACGGGCAGAGGAATAAACAAGTAGAGGCACTCCTAGGAAATCCAGGTGGAAGTGGTCCAAGAAGCTGCTCCAGCTAAGTAACATGCGACTCACAACCAGGAGCCTCGGCTCCCAGTCCCTGATGGCAGACCCTACCGGTCATCCCTTGTCTGTCCACAGAGGCTCCCCACCCTCCATTTTCTACTAGAACACTCACTCTCGAGATGGTTTTTACTTACTCTAAGAGATATTCCCCAAAATGGACACAATCTTAGCCCCCAAATGATGACCACTTGTAACCATTATCTTAAGTAATTTACAAAGATGAACTTATATATAAAGATACAAAAAATAGATGAATTATAGAGTAATACAATTTTCTACTTTATAATTTTCACACTCAATGACCTCATATTGATAAACAGCATGTCCACCAAACTTCTGAACTGGAGGTGAAACCACTACCAAGGCTGAAGGTGATTGCGAAGTATTTAACAGCATGGACTCTGAAGCCAGTTTGTTTGTGTGTACATTCCGGCTGTCCCACTTACCAGCTGTGTCACTTGGATAAGTTAACTCTCTCAATGCTTCAGCTTTCTCATCTTTGAAATGTGGTAGCTACAGTATCTAAATCGTAGAACGGCTTTGAGAGTTAGCACATGTAAATGTCTAGCCAGTGTTGTGCTGGAGTTGACTCCTATTTGCCCACAAGAGCCTACTGGCTTCCCAACTCTCCAACTCCCTTCAGTGACAGCACATTCATGGCTTGAAACTGACCGTGGTGGGAGCATTTACACCACAGAAACTGGCAAAAGCTACAAATCGCAACTATTTTTGAGATCCAGTTCCTAAACATTTACCAGTGTACCAATGTATGTAGCACAAGGGCTGGCCAATATTAGCTCTCAAGAAATGTGAGCTATTAATAGAAAAGGCAAAGGAAAGACCCTCTGGCAAGTTAAAGGATTTTTCCCTACCACAAACAATTCTTTGCAATTACTCAAAGAAAATTGAGTCAAACTATTCTTTAGTGATAGGGAAACTTAAACATAAGTCAAATTTCCACATTTGTAGCTAGATTTAACAAACTATCTTTCTGGCCAGAATCACCTGCCCATTTTAATCTATGACATGGTACTAAAGTGCCTTATAAAAAATATATCACATATAACATGTGGTTCTTTTTCAATGGTCCTGCCGAATTCAAGGACATATGGATTACATATTCATATTGAAGTCTGTAAATGAGTTCCTGCTTGGGAATCAGTTCAAGGGTAAAACTCTTAAGTATTTCATGAACACCACAAATGTCTCAAAGGTACAATTTTAAAGAAAGAACTGATAGATTCCTTCTTCACCCCAACTAATAATAAAACCAGTGGAACAGAATCTTGTCGGAGGCTCCAGTTTTGTTTTAAAGAAGATGGACACAGAGTGAGAGAAATCGATGAAACATGGTTTTCTTCTCCTTTTTTACATTTACTGATAGAATTTAAAATCAAGTTAAGTTTCCTGGAGTTCTTATTCCATAGTTTTCGTGGGTAGTGCAGAAACAAAGAGAATGAATTTTTATGGCCTTCATTTTATTTATTTTATTTTTCAGTGTTAATAAGGGAAATGAGTAAATCTACAAAGGCAAACTCAAGTTACCAAGGAACCAGAAACCTGGGAATATTTCCTGTTATGGGAAATCCAAAGTGTTTCAGAAACATTATTAATAATATTCTAAAATCTCCTTTTGCCATCTCTCTTCAATTAAGAATTCAATTGTGTGACTCAGGCCCACACTACGTAACACGCCAAGTTGCTTAAACTGTACCCACTCATGTGGTTGCCATTCCCTCTCAGTCACAGTCATTTACACACCAGAGGTGTAGGTTTTTGCCTATAGTTCTGGGTAAGATGTTCATTATTCTTATCAGATATCCAGATGTTTAGGAAAGAAGAAAAGTAGTCATTACCAGCACACTATTCCCGAGCTACAACAATTTCAAGTTTCTCTTAAATCAAAAAGCAACTTGCTGTGCACACAGTAGTCAACGTGGATGACTTTGTCTAGGGCATTGCTGCAGGTAGATAGGATTTGAAGGACAGGTCGCCTTAATATTCTAATTAGAGGTTTGGGGCACAGTGTATTTGGAGTGGAACATGCAAGGCACTTCCAGAGATGAAAGTAATAGATGTTTATGGCATTATTCACCAGGAAGAAAGTGAAGAAAAGCATTGTGCTCCAGAGACAAAGAGAATCGGAAATCATGTATCCTCAGAAACAGATATGCATGTGCACAGCTGCCTACTCCCCTCCACCAAAAATATAGAATACTCACTTTCTTTTCCTTCTCCTCCTCTACTAATGGCAGAGAAGCTCTTGTTGACCATGGAGCTATGAGTTCTTAGCAGTGCAGGTGCAGATCCCTTGGAGCATATGAAACTTACTTAAGCAGTGAATAGACCTTGGTCCATGACTAGGTAGGAACATGTGATGAAACATATACTCCAAGTGAGCCTTTAGGAGTAATAAAGTTGGCATTTTGAACTCTCATCTTCTTTAGTTTCTTGCTTTAATTCTTACCTTCCTTAGCACTCAGGTTGGACAGAGGGTTTTATCTGACAGGCCCCCTTTAGGGATCCTGACAATTTGTCTTAATGTGTTTTACGGATGCTAGAAAAGGAACAAAAAGAATGGAGAACTTAAAACTGGTCTGACTATATCAAAGTAATACTAATTAGAATAGCTGGCAGAAAATACCACTATGACTACTGTCACATGTATAATGACCAAAAATGTCATAAATATGGGTCCTCCTGGTTTTCTTTGAAATTTTCTTCGATTATAACACTAACTGTGTTTTAATACACTTAGGCTTCCTCTGTCCATCTAGCACTCAAACATTACAAAACTGAAAGGGAAGGGATACAGTTTAAGCAACTTGGCTTAACCCTAGATTTTGCCCCAGCCTAGACCCTTGTCCTTCAGAATTTCCTAAGGTGACCCGCAGGAAATCACTTCATTGCTTAAGTAAGTTTCATATGCACCTAGGGATCTGTACCTTCTACCCTAGGGAGGTATTTAGAGAGAAAGCAGTTAGAATGTGAAGTTCATCAACAGTAGAAACTCTCAGGATGACCCAGATGGCCAACTTCTACAATAGAAAATAGGACTTTAATTGACAGATTCGATCCCAGGTTCCTCCCTAGGGCTTCCCAATAGAGGTCATGAACTGTGATGCAACTGCATGGTTCCAAACCACTTTCAATTCGGTTCACACAAGACCCCCCTGGAATGCATTTCAAGTGGCAACAACATTCTATATCCCAATTTCAATTGCTCTGTCCCATCTCCCAGCTGTCCTATGTTTACAACTTTAATATAAGAAGCTTCAGTTGTGTCAATCTCAGTTACTGATTATGCATCTTTCTTCCAGACCACTTGCATCCTTTCCAAAATGCATCAGTTCTGTCCCCCAACATTGATCCCTCTGATACAAGTGGGTGAGTTCTTTCTGCTCAGGTACAGACACAAAGACTTCACTTTCTTGACCCAATTACAGTCAGACTGAGAATCTGACAAGGACTTACCCTTGAAATCAACCAAGAATCCCAGCAGTTCAGGGGCTCTATTTGGTAGTAAGATCTTTAAACTCGGGGGCTGTTTTGTTATTCAGTTCTGAATCCCCAGCGCTCAGCAGAACAGCTTGCATGAGTAGGTCTTTAATAAATCCTTGCAAATGAATAAATGAAGTACTTGACACTTTAAAAGCAAATCTCTGCATTGAAACCCTTAGGAAATGCTCCATAAATTAAAAAGATGATAAGCCAGAAGGATGATTAAAGGAACCTGCTTACAAAGGTGTAAGAGACTCTGACTCCACTCAGCCAGATTTCATTGCCTAGGAGAAGTTTCCTCTTTTATACCCCCAGACGGGCTGAGCTGTTTACATTTTTGCTGGGTTTGACTGCTCAGAATAAACCTCCCCCTCATGCAGCTTGAGTATTTTGGCCAGTCTACATTTTCTACATTTTATTTGATAACTTCACTTTAGGGAAAAGCCGAACACACACACACACACACACACACACACACACAGCCAAAGGTGAACTCTAATTGGCTTAAGTTGATCAGTAACTGCTTTCCCATGGCCACTGTGATTGGTCCAGGGATGACTCAAGAGTCTGAGACTCAACCTAATTGAGTTGCTTCTTGTTTTGTTGTTGTTGTTGTTGTTATTTTGTTTTTTTGAGAAGGAGCCTTACTCTGTCAACCAGGCTGGCGTGCAGTGGCGCAATCTCGGCTCACTGCAACCTCCGCCTCCTGGATTCAAGCAATTCTGCCTCAGCCTCCCAAGTAGCTGGGACTACAGGCACCCACCATCACACCCAGCTAATTTTTGTATTTTTAGTAAAGACATGGTTTCAGTGTGTTAGCCAGGATGGTCTCGATCTCCTGACCTCGTGATCCACCCATCTCGGCCTCCCAAAGTGCTGTGATTATAGGTCTGAGCCACCATGCCCGGCTGCTTCTTGGTTTCTAAGAAAGCTAGTTATTTACTCTTCTGTGACTACCACTGAGAGTTTTTCTCTCTCCCGCTACAGGACAGAAGCAAGGAAGCAAAGAGCCCTAGAAAGTGCTAGCAGCCGTCTTGTGATAAGAGAGGCCAGCCTTAGACTAAAGTAAACATAGTGAAAACAGAGAAGAGAAAGGTAGAGACAAAATGATGGCATTGGTGAATTGCTGGCCCAAAGCCTGACCTACCTCCGTGACTTCTCAGTTACAAGAGCTGATAAACATCTTGTTGCTTTAGCCTGTTTGAGCCCAGTTTTCTGTTACTTGCACATGACTAAAGCCAAATTCACTGAGTTGATCAAGGCAGCTCTAAAATAAGTTGCTATGTCTTTGCTGTGTTGAGAAGATTTGAACACAGCAGTTAAGTGACCTGCTAGGGGACTTTTGTTGCAGTAAAAGGAATGCGAGAATGCAAAAGCCGTACCACTTCCCAGTCTCTGCCCTCACCTCTGGCCACTTCAGCCTCCTTGGATTCATTCAGTCATTCACCTGCATTCATTGCATGCTAATTTGTCCAAGTCAGTGCCTACAAAATGAACAAAGACATTGTCCCTACTCTCTAGAAGCTTGTAAATAACTATAGAATGTTTGTAAGCAGACTTAGAAGTATTCAAAAATCAAATGATTATGTTAAAGTATTAGTATGGTAGATTATTACCCCCGTGAGATTCCCTTAAATTGTAAGCCATATTGTTTTCTACAATTACAATTTTGACTTAAAAGAAGTTTAAAATCAACTAGAGATGTATCACTAGTAAGAGCCATACTGTGAATACAAACAACATAATATCTATGAAATCTTATGGAGCATAGAGCCCCATGTTCAATATCTATTGGACATCTACCCTATGTCATGTACTGGCATATGATAAGCACTTTGTATACAGTACCTCAACCTCCACCACAAATTATTATTTCCATATTACAGATATGGATGCCAAGATGCAGAGAATATCATTGACTTGCCCCAAATCATACAGTGAGAAAGCAGAGGGTTAGGACTGGAACTCAGGCAGTCTGACTTTAGTGAGCCTCTTACCACTGTATCATTCTGCTAAAAGACTTCACAGAGTATGGGAAGTAGAATAATTGTCCCCCAAAGATGTACATGTCCTAGTTGTCTGCACTCGGTGAATATGTCAGATTATATGGCAAAGGGGAATTAAGGTTGCAGAAAGATTTAAGGGTGTTAATCAGTCAACGTTGAGATGAAAAAATTATTCTGGATTACCAAGTGGGCAAACAGTGGAAGAGATGGTCAGAGTCAGAGACAAGAGATATGATGGCAGAAGCAGAGGTCAGGGTGATGCAATGTGTGAAAGACTAAACCAGCCATGGCTGGCTTTGAAGATGAAGAAAGGGACCATGAGCCAGGGAACAGGGGCAGCTTCTAGAAGCTGGAAATGGCAAGAAAACAGATTCTTCCCTACATCCTCCAAAAAAGAGCTGCTGGCACCTTGATTTTAGCCCAGTAAGACCCATTTTAAACTTCTGACCTCAAGTAGTGAAAAATAATAACTTTGTTTTGGTTTTTGTTGTTGTTGAGATGGAGTCATGCTCTGTCACCCAGGCTGGAGTGCAGTGGCTGTGATCTCAGCTCACTGCAACCTCCACCTCCCAGGTTCAAGCGATTCTCCTGCCTCAGCCTCCCCAGTAGCTGAGATTACAGGCACCCGCCACCACGCCCAGCTGTTTTTTTGTATTTTTAGTAGAGATGAGGTTTCACCATCTTAGCCAGGCTGGTCTTGAACTCCTGACCTCGTGATCCACCCGCCTCGGCCTCCCAAAGTGCTGGGATTACAGGCATGAACCACTGCATCTAGCCAAATTTGTTTAGTTTTAAGCTACTAAGTTTGTGGCAGTTTGTTGCAGCAACAATGAGAAACTAATATACAGAGAACGCATACATTTTCATGCCATGTAGTATAGGGGGAGAATAATAATTTTCGTCTGCCTATCTTTAGTTTCACTGGTGGGACAGACCTCATAACAAAAGGCAGACTAACAAGAGAACAACGAGCAGTTTATTAACATGCATATTTCATACAGATACATGGGAGACACTCAGGGAATGAGTAATTCTCTAAGAGGACGTTTTGAATTTCAGCTTATATAGAATCTTCAAAAAAGAACAGTAAATTTTTAGATAAGTGTCAAGACAAAGGAAAAGAACTTTTCAGTCTCTAGGGGCAGCAAATTGTGGTAAGGCAAATAAATGGTAAAGACTAGTTAGTAAAGTGTGTTATGTAGATAACAGGTGTCCTCTCCAGGCTGATAAGGGTCTAGAGTCGTCTTCAGTGGTTAACCTTTGTTCTCCCCGGTAAGAAACGGAGGCCAGACACCTTTGCCTTTGTAAACATATGTCCTGCAGTAAACATATGCATGAGGGCAAAAAGTGGGGAGGGGTGGGGGGAGAGCACAGAGTCTTTTCTATGACTGCATCCTTCCATTTGCCCTCAGCTCAAAATGAGTTTTATGTCCAAGAGACATCTTTTGGAGTAACATATACTGGCTTCCTTCGGTAGATGAAAGATTAACAAAAGGGGTTATCCCCAATACCATCTTAATAAGTGATATGAAAATTTAATTAATCCTGTAGGGAAAAAAAGTATTTGGGCCTTGGAGACACCAGAGTTTGGTTTACACCAGTAAGTTAGCTGAGCTTTCTGCATTTCCTCATGTAAATTGGATACAGAGCTATAGAAGGACTAAAAGAGAGTTTTAGGAAGAAGCAAACACAATGCTGAGCACTCACCTGAGAGTCTCCTGACCCTTTCTTCTCATCGGTTCCCAAGAGAACGCTGAGAAAAACCAAGTTCATCTTTGGAAAAGCCGTAATTTGTGAATATTAAAGATGTCAAATAATTTAAACATCATCAATATAATTTGCTAAACGGAAATGGTATCCCATTTAATAAAGAGATATTCACATACACAAAACTTTAGGGCATGAAATTTCTCATCCTAGGGGTCATTCTAGAGTTTTGTGTGCTCTCTCTCTCGTTCTGCAGAGATCAAGTTAAACTATAATAGTAATCAAATAAAAAGAAGGCTATAAAGAGATTGATTTATGCTCATTTTGCTGAGCAAATAACTAGCACTGCATTTGTTACGTAGAGTACTTGTCAAGAGGAATTATATTTTTAAAACAGTTTTCGCTGGGCTTCGATTCAGATCTGCATATCAAGGTTTTACCCTTTCCCCCAGTGACCTATTTGTCTGAGGGAGGCATTCAATTAGACTGCCAGCACAAATTGATTCAGTATTGACCAGGAAAGCCTTCTCACTTGAAAGACATATCACGCAGAGGTAGAGGTGTCACTGCTACAAGTCAATACTCCAAGTGGAAAGGCCCAGATGATTCAGGAATATGAAATGCGGAAGGGTCCTCCCTGGGCATTTGGGACCGAAAAGCCTCCTCTTCCTCTTCCAGAACAGAAACATGAGAAAGACAAGCTCATTACCATGTTTTAGTAAAGGCGGGAAACTGATTCCCATTCTCTGCTAGTAGTAAATGGGAATACGGGAAAAAGGCAGAGTTCTTTGCCTCAAGAAGCATCACTGGAATCTGAGGTCCCAATCATCTCATCTCTCAAGGTCACAGCTCTTCAGGGAAACACCCTCGCTCTTTCCAAATACCCTTGCCCCACGGGCCCTTTCTTGCTGCCCAGATTCTCCTCCCCTTCTAGATCCCGGCCGTAAAGCCCAGCTCTGATGAATTTACCAGAACTCTTTCAACACCCTCCACACATTACGTTTCTCTTTATAAACAAAAGATACTCAGTTATTTTTGACAAGAAACTGAATCCTCTGACATCTAGAGCATCAAAAAGCACTGTACACCCAGTGAGATCAAAATAAGTGCTAATCAATGATAAGTATGCTTTATTTAACGTAAAACTGCTACTGGGATTAAAGGGCAGGAAGGACGCAGGCTTGCGGTATCCAGTGCTGGCTTTTAATGTGTTATTTCTCAAGTGATGGCTTTGATTCGTTGAAATGTTTTAGAGCCCTGAACATCTGACAGAATAAATTAAACCCTTCCTAACGGCCTTCCCTTGATTATCCCAAGTACCCACTATAAATAAGATTGTATTTTACATCTAGCTAGAAAAATCATAAAATTGTCTCCATTAAAATAATTAGGACCCCTTACTTTCATTTTAAGATTTGGCCTCTACATATTTACGGCATTCATTTTTATTTACATTTTCACATCGTTAGAATAGGGCAATCATTTTTACTGTGTGGCACACATATTATTTAAGATATGTAGTTTCCAAATGTCACTGATGAAAGCTGAAATCCATTATCATTTACTCGCAGAAATGAAGTCCATCATGCTGTGCACTCGCAGAAAAGAATAAAGAGGTTTAAACCAGAATCTGCATAATCCCAGGTAGAGGCAGCAGCAGCAGTGGGGGTGGGGCAGGGGGAAGCATCACCTCTGATATGCAAACCATGGAAGAGAATGGCATGTATTACAAATCAGGCGATCTGAATGCAGAGGACCCAATAATATGCTCAAGTAAGTACATACATTGTAATGAATCAATTAGAAGCATTGATGGTCATTTGCTAAGATGTTTGATGAAAGTTCCTCAGACATATATGCACAATTTTGCCGATAACAAAATACAGCTGCAGTTTCTTATTTTCACTTGGAATGAAATGTCAGATAAAATGAAAAGCTCTGCCTTTGACGCTATCCAGAAAGATCATCTTCAGAGACCACTTCTCTCACTATTTCTTTCCAAATAAGTTAATAATATTATTCATACATACATGAAAAGTATTTCAAGTATTAAGCAAAAGAGGGAAAACAAGGGCAATAAAGAAATAGGTGTGCACATGCCCAGGTGAAGAGGAGAATGACCTATGTATCCCGGAACCCTGCTCAAACAAACAAACAAAACAGAAATGTTTCTCAAAGAATTCATTTCTTCTAACTATAACTCATTTTGCAATCATCATTTTAACCCAGTAAACAGCCACTAAAATGATAAATATGAAGATTATGTAAAAAATTAAACATATGAGTCTATAAAATGCAAATAAAAAGTGGAATATATTTATACTATTATTGCAACTATGATAAATTATTTATACCAATAGAAAAAGTTCATTAAAAACCATATTATACACAAATAGATGACAGTAGTTATTTTGGGGACAGAGTGGTAGTTAAGGGCAAATTTTTTTTCTTTTTCTTTCCCTATTATTTCTAATATTTTACAGTAAGCATATATTGCTTCTTAACTTAAATTTAAATTATGTTTTTTATTTTAAAGATCCAGTCAGGTGCGGTGGCTCACGCCTGTAATCCCAGCACTTTGGGAGGCCAAGGCAGGAAGACCACAAGGTCAGGACTTTGAGACCAACCTGACCAACATGGTGAAATACCATCTCTACTAACAATACAAAATTAGTCAAGCATGGTGGCAGGCTCCTGTAATCCCAGCTGCTCAGGAGGCTGAGGCAGGAGAATTGCTTGAACCTGGGAGGCAAAGGTTGCAGTGAGCCAAGATCGCGCCATTGCACTCCAGCCTGGGCAACAAGAGTGAAACTCTATCTTAAAAACAAAAAAAAATGGCCAGACGCAGTGGCTCAAGCCTGTAATCCCAGCACTTTGGGAGGCCGAGACGGGCGGATCACGAGGTCAGGAGATCGAGACCATCCTGGCTAATATGGTGAAACCCCATCTCTACTAAAAAATACAAAAAAAAAAAAAAACTAGCCGGGCGAGGTGGCGGGCACCTGTAGTCCCAGCTACTCGGGAGGCTGAGGCAGGAGAATGGCGTAAACCAGGGAGGCGGAGCTTGCAGTGAGCTGAGATCTGGCCACTGCACTCCAGCCTGGGCAACAGAGCGAGACTCCGTCTCAAAAAAAAAAAAAAAAAGGGCCAAGAAGCTGAAAACTCTTGATAGGTTTCAAGAAAATATCACCCCAAAATATGACTGTAGACCAGAATATGCCACCCCCCCAAAATATGCCTCTTTAGCATAATGATTATTTTGGGCTGGTTATTATCAGAAACTGCAGACATAGGCATATCTCTAAACAGTTGTCTTTTTGTAAAAAAAAAAAAAAAAAAGTTTACATCTTACAAAAGGAAATCTCCATTTGTAAGGCTGTCTCCCTCTCTGATAGATGAATAATACTATTGTTCAGAAAATAATGGCATTTAAGCCTGAGGTCTATGATAACTCTTTAAGATCTACTCTAGACATTTACTCATTTCTCTGGGTTATCTCCCATGTAGACAGGAGGCATACATGTTATTAAACTTCTGCTTGTTTTTCTCTTGTTAATCTGTCTTTCATTACAGGGGTCTATTCCAAATAAGAACTGCAGAGGGTAGAAAGGAAATTGTTTTTTCTTTTCTACACTCTAAACTGCGCCCCAAACTTTTTTGGTAAAGAAAACTATTTTCTCAAAACACTGAATTCACAAAGTCAGGAGAAAAGACTGCCAGTAGGGGCTAAGTATAATATAGCTGCAGACCAGTACTTGCTGAATTTTTTAAATTATGAATTTTTAAAATTAAATTCACGAAGGCCATACCTGTTTAGGAGAATTTAGGAAGAAAAAGAAAGTGTCAGGTACAGCTGTGGCCACTGAGCTTTCCTGGATATTTACTCATAGCACCATGAAGAAAACTTACACTAATAGGCCAGGAGTTTGAGACCAGCTTGGCCAACACAGTGAAACCTTGTCTCTACTAATAATACCAAAAATTAGCCAGGCATGGTGGTACTCACCTGTAATCCCAACTACTCAGGGGGCTGTGGCACTAGAATCACTTGAACTGGGGAGGCGGAGGTTGCAGTGAGTCAAGATGAGGCCACTGCATTCCAGTCTGGGCAACAGAGCAAGACACTCTCTCAAAATAAATAAATAAACAAATAAACAAACAAACTACACTAGTGAACCTTGATAGGTCCAAATCATTTTGGAAAATTTTTAAGTAATCAGAAGAAGGAACTCATCCTTTGCATTACTACAGCATCCTTCAGCATTGGTCTATACCAAATTAAGGTAACTTCTTTCCTCCCAATAAAATGTTCAGACTCAGGTAGATGACACCTGAGAGCCTGAGAGGTAGGAGGTAATAATGGAGGCTTTACCAACATCTGAATAAATTTGAGTGAATGTGCTACTCACAAAACTGAAAAATTAATAGCAATTAGTTTAGACCAGGCACTGCAGGATACTATGTTCAACTTCTGTCAGTGTTCATATCCTTATGCACTATCTCCTTGATAATAAAGACAAGAGTATCTCTTCAACAGAGACAGTCAGTTGTGCCAAAATTAGGGAAGATTTCTCACCTGTCTCTTAGGTAAATAATCATGGTAAAAGACAGTACTTTTGATGTCTAGAAAAAAACTGTAGAGCTCTTCTTTGAGTATCTAGACACACATTAACCAAATGGACACAAAGTATAAGAAACACTGAAATGAACAATAATGATATGTAAACAAGATGCCAAAAAGCACAGAAATCTGAAAACCAAACTCAATCCTGTCTGCCTATAGCATAGATTGAACAAAATGTCTGAATATGTAATGCTGACATTCATTCTAAGAATGGGCTAAGCAGGGCCTACTGAAACTTTTCAATGTCTACTTTGCAGAACTGTAAAAAACTTTTGGAGGGAGATAAAAATATGTAGCTTTTTATTTGTCAAAATAAAACCAAAGGACAATCAATATATTAGACAATACTCCTGACTTTTCAGTATAGTTGTGGTAGAGACAGTAGGGCTCACCAAACATTCCGACTGCTCCCCAACATAAGAAAAAAGCTGCCCCATTCCTGGGTCACTATTTGAAGAACAGTGTCCCCACTCACAGCAACTTTTGGGTTGTTAAACAACTTCTGTTATGTCCAAACACTAACATTTAGGGATTATGTGTTCCCACAAAATGACCTAGCATAGCCAAACTAAAACAGTCGACTTTTCTTCGCCTTAATATGACAAAAAAAATTGATAATTGAAAAATAAATAATCTTTCATAGGTATGAGAAGCAAAGAGGTATCCTAAATATTTAGAATTTTAGTTTGCATTATATCCATTTATATTAATTGGTATTCAAGGCAAAACAGGGCTCCACAGTTGAGTAGGTTTGGGAAACAGAGATATGATATCCCTTCCTAAAGATGTAAAATGTAAAATCATATGTTCAAGGCTCTGAGACATTCTATACCAAAGAAATAAGTATAACTGTTCAATCCAGTATTTTTCAAGCAAATCATCAACATTACCATGAAGAGAGTTTGGGAAATGCTGCATTCTGTTTTCCCCACCCAAAAAGAACTGATTTGCACACTAATAAAATCTGCATCCAGCTACCATGAAAATTTATTTACATTCCCTAAGCAATTATTACCTGGTGAGGGGGGAAGGGTGATATTGACAGGGGTGATAGTCAAGATATTTAACAACAATATATCCTAGACATTGACCAATCAAAATGGACTCTCAGCCCTGCAGACCTCCTGTTGTGTCAGGCCTCCATTCTTTAGTTGCTGGACTGTAGAAGGTTAGGGTGCTGAGGGCAGTGGAATGGGTGGGTTTTCAGAGCAGTGGCTATACACCAACTAATGTAGTTTATGTCTATGTCCAATACTAATTAAATATCAACTCTGCCATGAGTAAGTGATAGGTAACTGTCACCTACTTTAAAATTATTATTTGACTATTTCTTCATTTGTCTAAAAGGCATACGTCTTGTTTGATATTTTATTTCTTGTTTGATATTTTATAAGTCAACAAATTTAAGCATTATTGAAATTCAAAAAATGTTTATAGTTATCTACTATGTGACTGGCACTGCAGTAGGTACATTCATAAAATTAAACAAGAAAACGTGTTTTTCTATAGTCCAAGGCATATTGAGATATTTAATACATACCTGTAAACTGAAATATTGACAATATAATAGTCTAACTGTACCTTTCCTTGTAGGGAAGACCATTTGACTTTGTTGAAAGAGTATCTGAAAATAAATCTCATTTTACTGGTAAAAGAAGCTTATTGAAAGGATATTGTTAAGGATTACTTATCAAAACAGAAATATGCCAAAGGATTCTTCAGTAATTGATGTGCCTCATCACCTGGTGTCACGTTATTGAACCATAAGAGGCGTTTTTAAATGTGGGAGAATGTTCTATAACATTAGAACATGAGTTTGGAGTGGAATGTAGAGGGAGTCAATTAAACTAATCTTCTACATTCTTTCTTTCATAACTAAAAATTCGTATCTGTCTACTGACAAGTATTTTAAACTCTGTGTTGGATCCAAACATCCAAGAAAATGTACTGTTCATGTGACATTTCAGGACCGTACTCTAAACAGGGTCCTTTGGGTGGCTGAATTGATCAATGACCTAAAACATTTCTCAAAAATCTCAGACACTACCAAATGTAATCTATGCAAATGATAAACATGACCAAGATTGATCGAAGAATCATTCTTGACTTTTAGAAAAAGTTGTTGTCAGTGTTTACTTCTGTATCCTTCAAAAGGAAGGTAGAGATTTGAGGCATTAGTCCAGAGAAAGACAAGCCCTGGATTTTTGCAAACAGGAATTTATTCCGGTTATTTCTTTACCTCATTTACATCTCCTTAAGTTCTAATCAGATTTTCATTTTTCACTCAAATGGCTTTGACAAACAAAAGAAATATCCAATCTTAATGTCTGAATAGTTCCATCACCATTTATTAATTCTGAATTTGTTGGAAGTTTCATTCCACTGGGGTTGGTGTTAAAGATTCCAGTTTACAACTCCTTGGTCCAAAATACAAGGCCAGACCATGCTATGATAAAAGATGATGAAAAAGCTCTTAAATCAGTTCATGTGGGATAAGCTAGTCAGATATGTTGTTTTGCCGTGATCTGTAATTTTTTTCTGTTTAAATTACAACTCACTTAGAGTTTGGAAAGCACTTTCAATGCAGAATTAGATTTAAAAGTCTAACTCAAGGGCACAGCCCTGATGTAATTAGCAGTTAAAAATCAATATGGACCCCTATTGTTAGGTGATTACTGAGATAATTCTCAGCTTTAATGCAATATGGTGGGTGAGGTAGTTTTCACTTACGTAATTTATTCCCTATTGTGAATTATTTTCCTTCATGGGATTTATTTAATATAGTACTGCTTTACAACCCTTAAAAAGTGCCAAGGAAACAGTGTATCTATTTATATAATAGATCAATAGTTCCATCATAATTTATTAATTCTAAGTTTGTTGGGAGGGACTGGGATGTTAAGGTGAATTGAATTGCTTATTGACTGAAAAGAAATGAGAAGCTAATTGGCTAAGAAAGATCTTGGAAAATCTTTCTAAAATGTGTGCATTTACTTCCTGTTAAACATGATGCATTGAACACCTTCTAATACTCCACTTTTGGGAAAGACCAAAAAAATTAGGAGAAGACAGAAACAAAATATTGGAGGAGGGAAAGGAGACAGCAGACAGACAGGTGATCCTGATTCAGCCAACCTAAGAAAGTTTAACCCGAAGCCAGCAGTGAAAGAAACCAGTTGATTATGTCTTCAGAATCATGAAAATGGTCAGTAATTAGAGTTACTCTGTACCTCTACACACCAGAAAATCATAGAGTAGAAAATTGTGCTGGGCCGAAAACAGGAAGATTGACTGGGCATCTACATAAAAAGCTCTTTGACCTCTAAACATCCTTCCCAACCTCCAGGAGACTAGATTCACTAAATCTAGTGAATAGGAGGCATTGTGGGCTGGGGACACCAGGGACACAGAAAGTAAGGAATATCTGAACTAATACAGTAGTCTCCTCTTACCAGAAGTTTCACTTTCTGTGGTTTCAGTTACCTGCCGTCAACCAGGTCCAAAAATAAGTAAGATACATTAAGATATTCTGAGACAAAAAGATAGTGAGACCACACTTACATAACTTTTATTATAGTATGTTTTAATTGTTCAATTTTATTATTAGTTCTTATTGGTAATCTCTTACTGTGTATTAAACTTTATCATGGGTATGTATGTAGAGGAAATAGATATTATTTTTGTCAGTGTATCTTATGAACCAGAGAATATTAGTGATTCTTTAAAAAGTCTTCTTTTCTCTGCTTTGTTTCTACAGATTTAGAGAGGCTTTTTTTTTCCTGGAAAATTTTTTTTTTTTTTTTCCGTTTTCATATTTAAGAATGAGGTTTGGCATGGGGTTTGGCATGATCCACAGTTGCAGGCATCCACTGGGGTCTTAGAATGTGTCTCCCATGGATACAGAGAGACTATTATAATAGGGGAATTACATAAAACCACACATTTAAAGTGAGATTCCCAGATTCTTATTCACCCTTGCTTCCAGAACTCACTTAACTAACTGTGCCCTTGTCTACCCCAACAAGCAGAAGCTTGAGAAATTTCTCTCTGGAGAAACAAAACAGCGCCAGAGAAAGGAAGAGCAGGTATTAATTGGGGAATGAAGGAGGAAGTAGAGGCAATGAAATGGCTTAGCCCAATCATCCTAAAGTAAAGGCTACCAATTGGTAAGTATTCACATATAGAAGTTCCAGTCTAAATAGTGCTCCATTCTTAATTATGAAAACAGAGGAGGAGAAAAAAAAAAAAAACACACATTCTCCACGAAAAAAAAAAAAAAAGGCCTTTCTAAATCTGTAGAAACAAAGCAGAGAAAACTTTTTTAAAAGTCACTAATATTCTCTGGTTCATAAGACATTACACTGACAAAAATAAGAAAAAGAATGTATACAAAAGAAACACTATCAAAGAGAAATTGCACCAGACTAATTAAGCAGGCAAGAAAGACTTTATTCAAGACCATTGCAATAGGAGTCAAGACTATTACAGTAGGAGAAAGAGGTTGAACTCAACTTTAAATACAACAGGGACAGTTGGAGATGTACATCCAATGGGCAGAATGAGGAAGTCATTGGATGGAAAATGACTAAGAGAAACTTTGTTGGGTATCAAGCCTGGGAGAATGAGGAATGTGATTGGATATGAAGAATGGGGGATTCTCAGTAAACTGGCATAGAAGGATTCTTGCTAAAACTGGGCTCAGCAGGCCAAGGCCTAGTCAGGAAGAAAGTTCAACAGAGCCTGAGGAGGAAAACCTTGTCAGCATTCAGAAATCAAAAATTAGTTCTAAGGAATTAAAAATATGATAGCAAACATAAAATGTTTAATATGAGAATTGGGAGAGTATATCCAAATGGCCTTTGGAAATCAGAAATGAAGGTATAGCAGGTAGTTCAAGGATGCTGCTGTCAAAAGTTCAAAGAATATTTTATTTTCTAAGCCATGTACATACATAATTTTGATTAATGAAAACATCCAATAATAAAAGTTATGAATTCACTTCTCTCCTTAAAAAAGTAAAATGTTCTGAAAATAACTGAAACCTTACTAAATAATTAAGAACTTTTTATAGATAAAAAATATTTTCTGATTCTTATGAGAGTTTCAGCAAAACTAAACTATGCACTGTCCAGCCACCTACTCTCTTTCTTAGCTGCCCAAGAGACATAACACAAGAGGACATTCCAGGCAAATGCTCCTAGGCGAGGTTTCCACTCTGAAATCCCATCTGCCTTCTACTCTACTCAGCTGAGGTAGATGAGGTGGAGACCTCAAGGACCCCATCACCTCACTCCCTTAAATCAGTCATTCCTCTACTTTCTCTACACCTCAGGACCCTGCCCTAGCCTCATAAGACCCCAGAGCCTCTCACACAGAGGATATTTCTAGCCACCCCAATGTTACCTTCCAAAATCCTTCCAAAGAAGGAATAATGGGAAGATTCAAGGAAGAGAAAGCCAGATCCCACCCATAACCAAATTGGTAACAAAAAAAAAGGATAAAAGGCCAACAGTAGTGGCATGTTTTCTTCACCTGCATCAAAAATTTGTGTTCAGAAAGGGAACCCAGTTGGGGAACTGAAGATTATTTGTTCATTGGTTCAACATAACAAGGTCTCAAGAGCTGCCCATTAGGCAATACAGTGAAGGGTGGGAACTCTTAAGAGTTCCACATCCACCCCCAAACAAGAAGGAGACACAAGAGATAGCTGCCTCCCTGGGCTGCTGTTCAGATCCCACTTCAGGAGCATGAACCACCTCCTGGACAGAGATGTTCCTGCTCCTTGACCAGCCTCCTTTACCTGCACAGGAATGAGCTGACAGGCTCCCAGAGACATAAAAGAACAGGATCTCTACGGAGATATCATCTTTTAGGGGGCTGGTCTCCTTCAGAATGAAAGTCAGCGACATTCTAGGCAGCGTCAGTCAAGTCCTGTCTTAGAACGCGTCTGGTAGTGCACCACAGGTTCCCAGTTGTCACTCCCTGTGCATAATTTGCTCCCATACCAACCTCATAATTAAAATATCAAAAAATCATGATGTCACTGAGTAAGGCTCGAAAGGAATGAATTAAGTTTTCAAATATTCAAATATGACAATTATAGCCATTGCATACTCAGAGGCTTACAGGGTAAATGGCTCCAGTTAAAGTATTGATTTATTATTTGAAATCACCTCCCACCCATTTATTGTAAGTCTTTATATCAGTCTTCTACTGCAGCTGTAACAAATTACCAATTACCAATAAATTACCAATAACTTTAGCGGCTTAAAACAACATAAATTATCTTACATTTCGGTAGGCTAGAAGTCCAACATGGGTCTCACTAAGCTAAAATCATGAAATCATCAGGGCTGTGTTCCTTTCTGGAGTCTCTAGGGAGAATCTGTTTCCTTGCCTTTTTAAAACTGCCTCTCCTAGAGGCAGCCTTTATTCCTTGGTTTGTAGCCCCTTCCATTTTCAAAGCCAAAATAGGTCTACTCCTTCTCATCACACCTCACTCTGAGGTCTGCTTCCCTTTTCCATTGTAAGGACCCTTGTGATTACATTGGGACTAGTGGGTAATTCAGGATCATCTTAATATCTCAAGGTCATCTGATTAGCAATCTTAACTTCATCTGCAATCCTAATTTCCCTTTGCCATGTGATCTAAGATATTCACAGGTTCCAGGGATTAGGACATGGACATTTGTGGGAGGGGAAATTACTATGCCTGCCATACTCTTATTAAAAGTAATTCTAAAACTCTCCCTTTTAAAAAATGTTCTAGAAAACATTTAGCAATAAAAGTTATTTCAAAAACTATTTATGTAATTGAAGCATTCACAACAATGATATTAGATATATGTACTAGGCCACAATAACTTGAACTGATACTGGTAAGCCATATCCATAATCTCAAGAAAAATACTTTTTAAAACCACCCCGAGGAGCTATACAGTGGTGGAAAAATAATCAATGTGCTCAAAAGAATTAAGTCAACTTTTGAAGAAAATATAAGAAAACACAAATGCTACAAGGGTGGTATGAACATATTGTTTTTTCTATTATTGAATCTTAAAGCACTTTGCCAGTTTGAACTCCTTAAGCCTTCCAGGCTGGCATACCCTGTTTAAACT
Source organism: Chlorocebus sabaeus (assembly GCF_047675955.1). Taxonomy (NCBI): domain Eukaryota; kingdom Metazoa; phylum Chordata; class Mammalia; order Primates; family Cercopithecidae; genus Chlorocebus; species Chlorocebus sabaeus. The sequence goes on from NC_132910.1 coordinate 33,393,578, forward strand.
CCTGCCTGTTGGGTCCCACTCAAAACACCAGGATTTCTACTTCCTGGTGTTAAGCTTCTGACATGGTTTGGATTTGTGTCCCCACCCAAATTGTCATCTCCAGTGTTGTAGGAGAGGCCTGTTGGGAGGTGACTGATCTTGGGGGCAGATTTCCCCCTTGCCGTTCTCATGATAATGAGTTCTCATGAGATCTGGTTGTTTAAAAGTATATACCTCTCCTTCACTCTCTTCCTCCTGCTCCAGCTATGTAAGATGTGTCTGCTTCCCCTTTACCTTCTGCCATGACTGTTTCCTGAAGCCTCCATAGTCATGTTTCCTGTGCAGCCTGTGGAACCATGAGCCAATTAAACCTCTTTTCTTTATAAATTACTCAGTCTCAGGTAGTTGTTTATGGCAATGTAAGAACAAACTAATACAGAAAATTGGTACCTAAGAATGGGGCACTGCTATAAAGATCCCTGAAAATGTGGAAGTTACTTTGGAACTGTATAATGGGCAGAGGTTGGAAGAGTGTGGAGGGCTCAGAAGACAGGAAGATAAGGGAAAGTTTGGAAATGCCTAGACACTTGTTTAATTGTTGTGACCAAAATGCTGATAGTGATATTGACAATAAAGTCTAGTCTGAGGTAATATCAGATGGAAATGAGAAACTTATTGGGAATTGAAGTAAATGTCACTCTTGCTATGCTTTAGCAAAGATACTGGCGGCACTGTGCCCCACTCTGTGGAACTTTGAACTTCAGAACAATGATTTAGGGTATTTGGCAGAAGAAATTTCTAAGCAGCAAAGCATTCAGGATGTAGCCTGGCTGCTTCTAACAGTGTATGCATGAGCAAAGAGATGTTTTGAAACTGGAAGTTCTATTTAAAATGGAAGTAGAACATAAAAGTTTGAAAACTTTGCAACTTAACCATGTGCTAGAAAACAAAAACCCATTTTCTATGGAGGAATTCAAGCGTGCTGTTGAAATTTGCATAAGTAAAGAGTAGCTAAATGTTAAGAGCCAAGAAAATGGGAAAAATGCCTCCAAGGTATTTCAGAGACCTTCCTGGCAGCCCTTCCCTTCATAGGCCCAGAGGTCTTGGAGTGAAGAGTGGTTTCATGGCCCAGACCCAGGGCCCTACTGCCCTGCACAACCTCAGGACACTGCTCCCTGTGTCCAAGTCACTCCACCTCCAGACATGGATAAAAGGGCCCCAGATATGTCTCAGGCTGCTCCAGAGAGTGTAAGCCCTAAGCCTTGGTACTTTCACATTATGTTAAGCCTGCAGGTACACAGAGGGTAAGAGTTGATACTTGGGAGTCTCTGTTTGGCTTTCAGAGGTTGTATGAAAACACCTGGATGTCCAGGCAAAAGTGTGCTGCAGGGGCAGAGCCCTCATGGAGAACCTCTACTAGGGCAGTACAGAGGAGAAGTGTGGGGTTGGAGCCCCACACAGATCTACCACACATGGTAGTCCTCTTCTCACAGCTACCATGAGAGAGCTACTGTGAGAAGAGGGCTACTGTTCTCCAGACCCCAGAATGGTAGATCCACTGACACCTTGCACCGTGCACCTGGAAAAGCTGCAGGCACTCAGTGCTAGCCATGAGAGCAGCCATGGGAGCTGAGCCCTATAGAGTCACAGCAGTGGAACTGTACAAGGCCTTGGGAGTCCAACCCTTGCATTAGTGTGGCCTCGATATGAGACATGGAGTCAAAGGAGATTATTTGCGAGCTTTAAGATTTAATGACTGCCCTGCTGAGTTTTGGACTTGCACAGGGCCTGTAGTCCCTCTTTTTTGACTGATTTCTCCTTTTGGAATGGGTATATTTGCCCAATGCCTATATTCCCACTGTATCTTGAAAGTAACTAACTTGTTTTTCTTTTTATTTTACAGGCCATAAGCAGAAGGGACTTGCTTTCTCTCAGATGAGACTTTGGACTGTGGACTTTGGAGTTAGTGTAGTGATGAAATGAGTGAATATTTGGGGGACTGTTGAGAACAGATGATTTTTTTGTTTTCTTGACACAGAGTCTCATTCTGTCATCCAGGCTGGAGTGCAGTGGGGTGATCTTGGCTCACTGCAACTCCTGCCTCCCAGGTTCAAGCAATTCTTCTGTCTCAGTCTCCCGAGTAACTGGGACTACAGGCACGTGCCACCACACCTGACTAATTTTTGTATATTTTTAGTAGAGATGGAGTTTTACCATGTTAGCCAGGCTAGTCTCAAACTCCTGACCTCAAGTGATCCACCTGCCTCAGCCTCCCAAAGTGCTGTGATTACAGGCATAAGCCACTGCGCCCAGCCAATGATTCTACTTTGCAATGTGGGAGGACATAAGATTTGGGAGGGGTCAGGGGTGGAATTATATGGTTTGGATTTGTGTACACACCCAAATCTCATGTCAAATTGTCATTCTCAATGTAGTAGTAGAGGCCTGGTGGTAGGCAACTGGGTCATGGGGCTGGATTTTCCCTTTGCTGTTCTCGTGACAGTGAGTTCTCATGAGATCTGGTTGTTTAAAGGTGTGTAGCACCTCCCGCTTCCCTCTCTTCCTCCTGATCCAGCCATGTAAGCTATGTCTGGTTCCCCTTCACCTTCTGCCGTGGTTGAAAGTTTCCTGAGGCCTCCCCAGCCATACTTCCTGTGCAGCCTGTGGAACCATGAGCCAATTAAACCTCTTTTCTTTATGAATTACCTAGTCTTGGGTATTTCTTTACAGCAGTGCAAGGACAGATTAATACAGCTTCTATTAAATCTGAATCTCTAGTGAGCATTAGTATCATCTGAGATGCTTATTTAAAATGCAGGATCCCAAATCCTACCACCAGAGATTCTGATTTGGTAGGTCTGATGGGGATCTAAGGAATCTATATTTTTAACATGTGTAACAGGATGCTAAAAGGGCAGAATCTCTACGTCAGTGTCAACTGAGGCGTCATATCAAATAGGATCCCACCGGAAAGAGATGTCACACTGAAGGAGATAACTGAGGGATGTTTTATAAAGGCAAAATTCACAAAACGTGTAAGCAGGGTATAGGGAAACCACAAGGGGGAATGCGGCACCCCAGGACTAGAAACAACAAGGCGCCTATTGACTTCTCTAGACCTGAAAGGGCAAGGAAAGAGACTAGTTACCAGAATCAGAGAGTACAGGCAGTGGGTGGAGAGAAATGTTTGACAAAAGCTGTGGTGTTTGTTGAGGGAAGCAGGCAGCCCAAGGAAACCCAGAGAGAGAACCCAGGGAAACAATACCCTCACCTTACTCTCCTCCCTTCTTTCTGCTTCTTCTGATACTGTCAATTGACAAGTGTCAACAGGAAGCCAGAGGGTACCCTTAGGAGCACATTGATACAGTCCATACAGCTCAGCCTCTTGGGCTGTACAAGAGGACAGAGAGGACTTACTTGACAGAGTCTGGAGGGACAAAATGAAATGTCCTGCACTGGCACCAACATGACAGATACCAAAGTGAGTGTGAATCATACCCCTTACTCACTCACTCCTCCCATGTGCAGAATCCATAAAAGAAATGATTCAAACTAGTTCCATGGCATTGGATGCCTCATCTAAATTAGGATATAAAAAAGGGTCAGAGTGTGCAAAGACAGGGGACTCCCATGAGATCATTCACAGAGCCTGAAATGTGTTCCTGGCTATTGAAAGACAGCAGGCTCAACTTACCGCTGAAAAAGTGAACATGCATAAGGATATATACATACGAAAACTTGCATATATCCCTTACTCCCATAGATTCTGGGAGGAATCTCAGGCTGAACTCAGCCCCACCAGCTTAATTTAGTCTGTGCTCCCAGAATTGAAGGGGGTAACAGATATACGCATGTTTCCTCTAAACCAGGTAGGTCATATAGGACAGTGAACAGATCTCAAATTGTTTTAGATTCTGCTGCAGAGAACTTCCTAAAGAAAAAGTCAGTGTGGACTGGACCTCCAAACAAAGCTAGGATAGTGAGAGAAAAAAACTAAGCTGCACTTAGATTACATCCCACATGCTAATGCTTAGTCAATGAATCACTTATACAATATAGTGATTCTGATGCTGGTTATCAAGAAAAAGTTTTTGTGAAGCACTGCTCTGGGCTATTGAAATCTGCCTAGGTATGGTAAAATGAGCAGGGGAAAAAAAGATGATTTATCATGATGTTCTTATTCTTGGAAGTAGGACTGAATGAAGTAGTTAATGTAAGCTCTAGATTCAGACTGCCTGTAAAGAAACCACAGGTCTGCCATTTATTGCCTGAGTAATCTCCCACAAGTTACCCAGCTCCTTTAAATATCAAGGTCACCATTTGTAAAGTAAGTACAATAATAGTTCATACTTCCTAAACAGGATGATCCAAATTCCTTGGCAAAATGCCTGGTACACGGTAATATATAATTGTTCCTTTTATAATTCAAAAAACATTTATATAGTTATTACTACATGTTATATTTAAGTGCTGATATACAAATAACCAAATTCCACTACAAAACTTAATTTACCTAAACTCATCCTCCTCTAGTTGTCACAGAACATTTGTTTTATGCTAAAACACTCAAAACCTGAATAAAAACTTCTGATACATGAGGCTAACCTACTGGTTTTCCTACAAGGAAAGGTGATAGGTTAGTTAGTTAAGAATTATTTATTTAGATCTCAGCTTGCACTGAAAGCAACATTAAATGCAGTGAGAAGCATTATTATTCAAACTGAATATACACATGCCGGAGGGATGGTGCCCCAATGGCACACTTGGAGGGAATAGCATTTATAGAAGATTTCCTGTAGGAATTGAGTTTTGATCAAGATAAGAATAGACAGATTAACTCTTACTAATATAGTTGACGTGGGAGGCTTTTCAGATGGTGGAAAATAGCCTGGCAAGGGTGAAGAACTGGGCATTAAGTAGTCATGAACTGGGCACCACAGACAGCAAGACTCCAGAGAGGAGCAGATGGGCTGTGCTGGGACAAGAAGTGAAGTCAAATAAGGAGAAAACCTCTCCTATTGTAAATCATCCAACTCCAAGTATATCAAAATCCATTTATGCACCCCCCAAAAAAGTGTGTAATCAGTAGCAATTACTACAGTTCCCAAAATGAGGGATTTCTGCAACTCTCTGAAAATTAGGTAAAAATTGTTATTGTAAGAGAAAGTGTAGGTAATCAATGATTATTGCTGTTGAAAATTCAGACATTTCTATAGCTGAGCACAGAACACAAGGAAGAAGTTTGAGAATTAATTATATCTTCTAGGTCTTTTAGAAATTTCTCAGATTCCTATTTTCTTCTCCTGTGAATTAGGTAAAATTGCTAATCTGCTCACCTTTCATAGTAAGGTCTAACAATACACTCATGATAATGATTTTTCAGAAAATGCCCTTGGATAGTGATAGATTTGGGGGAATAATGAATTCTGCTTCCTTCCTTTCTCACACCCCAGACTACTACCAGCATCACTTCTAATCAATTTTAAACTCAAACAAAAATTCACAAGGTTTCGAATGACCAAATGAATGTTTATTTCTGCAATGATTAATTTCCTCAAAAAAGAGGCAAAATTCCAAAAGAAATTAGACTTGTTTAATTGACACTAGGTTTGAAGCCAATGAAAACCCTAAGAAGGCTTTCACCTCCTTTATTCTCAGCCTGAATGGTTTTGTTTGTTTTTGTTTGTTTCTTTGTTTGTTTTGTTTTTGTTTGGTTTGGTCTGGTTTTTTGAGACGGAATCTCGCTGTAACGCCCAGGCTGGAGTGCAGTGGAGCGATCATGGCTCACTGCAATCTCCGCCTCCCAAGTTCACACCATTCTCCTGCCTCAGCCTCCCGATTAGCTGAGACTACAGGCCTGAATGGCTTTTAAGACCAAGAAAGACATGAGGTCAAGGAAAGAAAATAAAGCAACCCTCTTACACAGGAAGACTTAAAAAAAGTACTCAATACGGCAAAAACTAAAACCCCTTTACAATTTCCATGATGGAGAATAGAACCAATACCTGAATCTTAAGCTAATGGTGCTAAATCCATTTTTTAAAGTAATTCTCATGTTTATAGAGCAGGAGAACAGAAATTGACTCATGGCATATCTGAAATGCATAAAAATGATATACACACTGTCACCATATTTGCAAATTGAGTAATAAGGAAGTAATGTATCCCAAGCCCCAGACAGACACATCCAGAAAAATTAAATGCCCGTGTTAAAAGAATTGTACCAGCAAGCCACCTCCAGCGAGGCTAGTTTCTTTTATCACAATCTAGTTTCCATTTAATTAACCTGTGGGTCAGTGCTTCCAGAAAACTGTTGGCAATATCTCAAATAGAGAGATAAATGTGAAAAAGAGACTGATCAGGGAGGAATTCTGGGAAGATGATGGCAACCACAATATAGTTTTTAAATCTCCCCAACCCATCGCCCCCACCACATAAAAACAGACAGAGCAAGTAGAATATCAAAACCAAAAACTCATGGCCAATATTTACATCATGGTAACAATGAGGTGCTGAGATTTCCCCAGCAACCTGAAAATATGAGCAGACGGGGATTAAACCACCAGCCAGCCACAAGACCTATAGGGTATCAGCTACCATGTAAGAGATAAGAAAAAGAAGCAGAATATCTGAGGGATCCGAGAACAGGAAAACTCAAAAATTATCAACCAGTCGTCACTGGGAAGCACAGCAAGCCAATGTGAGGACAGTGGCTGAGACTCGAAAGAATTCTGCACATTCCAATTTGTAGTGCAAAAGGTTCTCAGTAAGGGAGGGCTGAAGGGACTGGAGGAGTGTGGCTCTTACAAAATCTCAAAATTAAGGAACAAAAGCCTCCTTCCAGGACAAAACCCATGGAGAAACTGCTGGGTATGGATGCCAACTTGACTAGGACAGAAGTAACAGGGATAAAAGAGAGATTGAGAGAGAAGACTCAGATTAAAAATTGTGAATGGAAGTACACATAAATACAATCAATTTAGTCAAAGTTGTCTGGTCAATTCAGCATGACCACTGAGATGAACACAGTCATCCAAAGCTAACGTTTTTTTTCCATTTTTATTAGGATGTTTGTTACCATATGGGCAAAGACTGAGAATACTAAATAAAACTTAAGAAATAAATGAATAGAGGAATATTATACTCGAATATAGATTTTTCAGTTATAAGATTCTGTGAGAAAACCAAATAGTTTGATATCAGAAGGCTGAATATTACAATATTTTTTTTACTTTATTAAAACATTGAGTTTATTTCACATGTATATTTTTGTCTCCCCACCATTTCCATGTCTGGCCACTGTGACTACAATATACTAGCATACATCTCATAGATACTTAAAACCAAGCAAAGGGTGGAGTTCCATCTTTAAAAACCAAATAGGCATTTTGGAAAACACATTCTTAGCAGTGGAACCTGGACATTTATCAAACATGGTAGGAAAAGTTCTCACTCTGTGTTATCAAACAGACATCTAGTTATCAACTGTTATAGAAATGAAATAAGACGGGAAATTTTTTTTTTTAATTTATTTATTATTATTAAACTTCAAGTTGTAGGGTACATGTGCACAACGTGCAGGACGGGAAATTTTTAACAAACTGTTCAAACTATTTTCTTAAGGAGACTTTCTCCACTGCCAGAGATCTTGAATAGCCTCCTGTTTATTCATCCAGAAGCAATTATTTACATAATTGATGAACTGGGCTCCCACTTTGGGAAGAGAACCACCTTTTTCTATACTTGCTTGCATTTGGCTTTGATGTCTTCTACAGAACTAGGTCCTTTTGGTGTTTTCAGAGTTTTTTTCCTTTTTTTTTTTTTTTTTTTTTAACAATTCTTGACCTTTAGATCTTCTTGTTAATGATTTTTAGTCTTTTGCCATTCTGGTTTGATTTTTGGCAGAAGTATCTCATACAGATTTATTCACTAGAACTTTTTCTTCAGTTTCCTCATTATCAAAATTATCATCATCATCTTCATCAGCAGCAAGTTTTACTTTTCTCAGTGGAAGCTTTCTATCACCTCCACAGGTGGACTGTCTTCTAGATATACTTAAAAGTTTCATATCCTCCTCCTCTTCATCTTCTGACTCTGCATCTTCCTCCACAGTTACTAAGCGCTGTCCACTAATATGCACTGGCCCTGAACTACACTTCAACCAGAAGACCACAAGTGCTATTTCAAAGCCCTCAAGGGACAAAAGCAAAAATTGACAAAAAGGATCTAATTAAACTAAAGAGCTTTTGCACAGAAAAAGAAACTGTCATCAGAGTAAAGAGACAACCTACAGAATGAGAGAAAATTTTTGCAACCTATCCATCTGACAAAGATATAATAACCAGAGTCCACAGGGAACTTAAATGTACAAGAAAAAAAAAAAAAACCTTTAAAAAGTGGGCAAAGGACATGATCAGACAATTCTCAAAAGAAGACATTTATGCAGCCAACAACCATGAAAAAAAGCTCAACATCACTGATCATTAGAGAAAGGCAAATCAAAAACACAATAAGATACCATCTCACACCAGTCAGAATGGTGATTATTAAAAAGTCAAGAAACAACAGATGCTGGCAAGGCTGCAGAGAGACAGGAATGCTTTTATACTGTTGGTGGGAATGTAAATTAGTTTAACCATTGTGGAAGACAGTGTGACAATTCCTCAAAGACCTAGATCCAGAAATACCATTTGATCCAGCAATCCCATTACTGGGTATATACCCAAAGGAATATAAATCATTCTATTATAAACACGCAAGCATGTGTATGTTCACTGCAACACTATTCACAATAGCAAAGACATGGAATCAACCCAAATGCCCATCAATGATAGACTGCATAAAGAAAATGTGGTAAATACACACCATAGAATACTATGCAGCCATAGAAAGGAATGAGATCATGTCCTTTGGAGGGACATGGAGGAAGCTGGAGCCATCATTCTCAGCAAACTAATGTAGGAACAGAAAACCAAACACCACGTGTTCTCACTCATAAGTGGGAGCTGAGCAATGGTAACACATGGACACAGGGAGGGGAACAACACACATCAGGGCCTGTCAGGGGTAGAGGTAGCAGGGGGAGGGACAGCATCAGGAAAAATAGCTAAGGCATACTGGGCTCAATACTGAGGTGATGGGTTGATAGGTGCAGCAAATCATCATGGCACACATCTATATATGTAACAAAACTACACATCTTGCACATGTACCCCAGAACTTAAAATAAAAAAATTTTTAAAGCCTTTAAAGGAACCCATTGGCTGTGAAGACATTTTCAAAGTTTCCTGTGTTATTTTAATTAACCTGCCTTCATCATTCGTTGCCTCTGCTTCAACAATGTATAATTCATCCTTTACACCAGTCCCTAAACTGACTATTCTTTTTTTAAGAATCCAAATATTTGTTTATTGGATTAAATGTGATATTAATTTACAAAAAAATTGTGAATATGTGAAATATCCAGTTTTTAAAGTTTTATTTTATTTGGAATTTTCACGTAATAATTGTATATATTTACAGGATACAGTGTGATGTTTCAATGCATGTATACATTGTATAATGATCAAATCAAAGTAATTAGCATATCTTTTACTTTAAACATGTTTTGTTTCTTTGTGGTGATAACATTAAAATCCTTTCTACTAGCTACTTTGAAATACAAAATACATTACTGCTACCTATAGTCTATGTAACAAACCTCATCTTCTACACATGTATCCTAGAACTTAAAGTAAAAACTAAAATAAAATAAAATAAAATTTTAAAAATGAACAATGAAAAAGTTATCTGATTATTCATGAAACAAAAAGTAGAAAGTAGTATAATGGTTACCGGAGGCTGGGGAGGGGAAAGCATGGGAGGATAGGGAGAGATTGGTCAAAGGGTACAAAGTTACAGTTAGGAACAATAATTTCTGGTATTCTAAAGTGACTATTCTTAAAGATAAGTGGTGCTCACTTTCATCATTACCCACTTTAAAGTACTAATCTTTGTTGACCTTTAGCTCATGACAAAAAAGATAGTTGTAGGGCCTCAGGGGGCTCATGGCCATGTCCATCAATCTTCACTTGGTGGTAGCATACAGTCAGGTGGGAGAGAAGGCAGGCGGAGATAAATATCAACTACTGCTCCGGAGAACAGCCACACAGGATGGAATCACACCAGGACTACTACAAGATATTTAACGCAACTACCTTTACAGTATAACATATAATGGTGCTATGGTCTGAATGTTTGTCCTTCAAAACTCATGTTAAAATTTGGCTGCCATTGTGGTAATGTTAGGAAATGGGACCTTTGGGAAGTGACAGGGCCAGGAAGGCTCTGCTCTCATCAGTGAGATTAATGCCATTATAAAAGGGCAAAAACAAATTTGACTCCCTTTTTGCCTCTTTGTTCTTCCACCTTTTGCCATGTGATGATGCAGCAAGAAGGCCCTCACCAAACACCAGTGTCTTGATCTTGGACTTCCCATCCTCCAGAACTGTGAAAAAATAATTTTCTATTCATTATCAATTAGTCTGTGGTATTCTGTTATTGCAGCACAAACAGACTAAGATAAATGGCAACTAACATTAATTGAGAGTTCAATCTGTATCAGGCTCTGTTCATTACTTCATATGAATGATCTCACTTAACCCTCATACCATCATTATCTGCATTTTAAAGATGGGGGAACTGAAATCAAAAGAAGTAACTAGTCTAAGGCAACACATCTAATAAATGTCAGAGCCAGATTCAAATCCAGATCTGTTTGTTTCAAAACTCATTCATTTATTATTTTCAATAAAAATTCATGTAGTAAAACAACATGATATTGAAAACTAAACCTTGTATTAACAAACAGTATATCCCAAATGGCTAAACTTTACATTTCACTGACTCTCTTAATAGTTTCTATCTGAAAGACATGGTTAAACAAACAAAATTCCTTGAAGTAAATATGTAGACTGGTCCCTTAAGATAGCTGATAACAAAGGTCTTCTTCATACATGTCTCCATAGTTCTTTTGTGGCAGGAGGGGGACTATTTATCATTACAGGGATATGATACCTCTGCTGTATGTATCCAAATTCTACTTAACTTTCAAATCTCTGTTCATTCCCTTCTTTCATGTATCTTTCTCCTATCATTCTGGAAATTACTTCTACTTAATTCCAACAGCTACACTTACTGTATCTAACACATGATTTAGCATATAATTACTCCCCAATTACAATAACAGTGTTTGGAATAACAGGGACCAAATTTATTTTCATGCTTGAAACAACAAAACAAATATATGAAACAATGATTTTCAAGACAGTGGAGAGCAGGTGATGATCCTTGAGAGACTAGAAACGAGTAAGGGGAGACCTATCATTGTGCCAGTTTACTGCCTTGAGAGTTTCTGGACAGTGATCCAGGGAAAAGGAATCCAGTGGAGCCTGTCCAACTCACTGAGCTGAGAAGACAGAGCTGAAGCTGGGGATATCAAGGCAGCTAGAGTTTCCATAATAGAGTTCCAAAGAGGATAAACTTTCACAGAGAGAAGACTCCAGAGATCTGCAGAGAATCTCTCCAAAAAAATTGAACAAGGTACTGATTTGCACATGAATGTACTTTTGCTGCTGCCTTTTTTTTTCTTTTTGAGACAGAGTCTCACTCTGTTGCCCAGGCTGGAGTGCAGTGGCATGATCTCAGCTCACCACAACCTCCGCCTCCTGGGTTCAGGCAATTCTCCTGCCTCAGCCTCCCAAGTAGCTGGGACTACAGTTGTGTGCCACCATGCCCGGCTAATTTTTATACTTTTAGTAGAGATGGGGTTTCACTATGTTGGCCAGGCTGGTCTCGAACTCCTGACCTCATGATCTGCCCACCTCGGCCTCCCAAAGTGCTTGGATTTCAGGCATGAGCTACCATGTGCAGCCTTATTTCTTATTTAAAAAATAAACTTTTATTATTTAGGGCAACTTTAAGTTTACAGTAAAACTGAGTAGAACGTACAGAAAGTTCCATAGACAACCAATCTTTTAGAAAGATAAGATAATTTAGTGGGGAAAAGATCATCTTTTCAACAAATGGTGCTGTAATTGGATTGCAATACATATAAATAAAGAAGAAGCAAGAAGAATGGAGGAGGAGGAGAAGGAGAAAGAAGACAGACGATGAAGAAAGGGAAGGAGGAGAAGAAGGAGGAGAAAAAAGACAGAAGAAGAATGAGAAGGAGGAGGAGAGGGAAGAAAAGGAGAAGGAGGAGAGAGAAGAAGGAAGGAGATGAATGAAGAGGAGGAGGAAGAAGAACGAGGAGGAGGCGGAGGAGGTGGAGGAGGAGTAAAAGTATTAGTAGTCATCGTTGTCTGGTTCATACCTCAAATAACGTGTAATAATTAACTCAAAATGAATCATTGACCTAAATGTAAAATGTAAAACTGAGAAATTTTCACAAGAAAATACAGGAGAAAATCTTTGAGATCTTGAGTTAAATAATAATTTCTTAGATATCACATAAAACATATGATCCATAAAAGAAAAAATGATAAATTGAACCTCATCAAAATTTAGAACTTCTAGACTCAGTTAAGAGAATGAATTAAGAAAAACCACAGACTGGGGAAAAAATATTTGCAAATCCTTTATCTGATAAAGTACTTGTATTCAGGTTTTTATTTTGTTTTGTTTTGAGACAGAGTCTCGCTCTGTCGCCAGGCTGGAGTACAGTGGCACGATCTCAGCTCACTGCAACCTCTGCCTTCTAGGTTCAAGCAATCCTCCTGCCTCAGCCTCCTGAGTAGCTGGGACTACATGCGTGCACCACCACACTCAGCTAATTTTTTGTATTTTTAGTAGAGATGCGGTTTCACCATGTTGACCAGGATGATCTTGATCTCTTGACCTCGTGATCCACCTGCCTCAGCCTCCCAAAGTGCTGGGATTACAGGTGTGAGCCACCGTGCCCAGTCATGTTTTTAACTCTCTAAATAATAATCAGGGAAATAATCTGGCAAATGATTTGAATAGGCACTTCACCAAAGAAGTGGTAGATGACAAATAAGCTCATGACAGGATGCTCAACAGCATTAGTCATTAGGGAAATACAAATTAAAGTCACAATGAGATATCTCTCCACACCTATTGGAATGGCTAAAATTTTAAAATCTGACCACCCCAAGTGTTAGTAAGGATGTGAAGGAACGGAATGCTCATACACTGCTAATGGGAATATATAATGAAACTACCACTTTGGAAAACAATTTGATGGTTTCTTAAATAGCAAATATACACCTACCATATGAGCTGGCCATTCCTCTTTTAGGTATTACCCAAGAGAAATGAAAGTATATGTCCATTGGTACATGAATATTCACAGCAACTTTATTTGTAAGAGCCAAAACTACATATAATCCAATGTTCATCAATAGGTAAATGGATAAGCCAATTACGTCACACTCACACAATAAAATACTCTCACCAAAATAAAGAATGAACTATTTATATACATTACAACATGGGTAAATAATAAATAATGAGGGAAAGAAACCTGATAAAAATGACTGTAAATTGCATGGTTTCACTGACATAAAATTCTGGAAAATATGAACCAACTCCTAGTGACAGAGGACAAATCAGTGACTTCCTAGTGGTAGAGATCAGGTACCCATGGAAAGATTATAACAGAGCCAAGGAAACTTCTGAGGGTGATGGGCTAGGTCCTTATCTTGATTGTGGTAACAGATTCACATGTATATGCCTATGTCAAAATCTATCAGGTTGTACACTTTATAGCAATTTTACACTTTTATAGCAATTTATTGTAAGTCAATTACACTCCAATAAAGCTTTTTAAAAATAATGAGTGTTTATGCTTAAACAAACTAAATTACAAACTAAGAAAGATAAGCCAGGACTATGTCATGAATTAATTTTTTCCTACCACAGTTATGAGCAAAGAGTATGCACTTATATAGTACAGCAAATACATGGTTTAATTTAAGGGATTTTTTTGCTATTTTTTCCAATAGATATATTTGGAAAACAAAATGTCTTCATTTTTCTAAAATTTTCTTCATATTCTAAATAAGGTACAAGTAATCTTAATAATTTTTAAAAGGCAATACCAAAATAGATTTGAAATGTTTCCAAAAGACAGTCAAACCAGGACAAAAATAATAGGGAAAATAAAATTAGCAATCTAATTTGCAAGAATAAGCTAAGTAGTATTTCAAATAATCCTGAAGGGAAATAAAGCTTTACCAGATAAAATTTTGCTAAGCATAATTTAGAAGGATGGTTCATATTTTATCTCAAAGTTTTTACCTAGGAGTCTCAAGATCTATTTTTCTAAATTTTATCCTTTCCCAAATATTTTTTTAAAATCCTTAGTGAACAGTGAATCACTTTAAATACTGGTTCCAAGATAATGAAGTGATTGTATTTGAAATGTACCTCAAAGTCAGTCGGAATATTAAGTAGGCCTTCAAAAGACTCAAAGGTGAGAAATAATTCAGAATAAAAAAAAAAAATCAAACAAGATTTATAGCCCTCAAAAGGAGGGTTTTTACAAACTGGTGACAGTTCATTTCTGTATTATGAAGACTCATAATACAGTAACTCATTTTTCAAATTGAACCCTAGAGTTTTACACATTTAACTCTAGTTGGGATCCTCCAGGTTTGAAGGCGAGTTTGCCAGCCTGGGGTAGTGGGGAAAGCACATGGATTCTTGACCTCATCAGTCATTACAAGCTGTAGGTTAAGCACTCCATAATATTCACTAAAAATGAGGAGCTTGGAATAAAAATTGTTTTATGTCACCATCATTTTGTGAGTATGTCTAAAAAGATGGTATGATTTCAGCACCATGGACAGTCACTACGGGTAGGAAAGGATGCTGAACTCAACGAGAAAAGCTAATAGGACACATGCATACCTATGTTTATTGCGGCACTATTCACAATAGTAAAGACTTGGAACCAACCCAAATGTCCATCAATGATAGACTGGATTAAGAAAATGTGGCACATATACACCATGGAATACTATGCAGCCATAAAAAGGATGAGTTCATGTCCTTTGTAGGGACATGGATGAAGCTGGAAACCATCATTCTTAGCAAACTATCGCAAGGATTAAAAACCAAACACTGCATGTTCTCACTCATAGGTGGGAACTGAACAATGAGAACACTTGGACACAGTAAGGGGAACATCACACACTGGGACCTGTCATGGGGTGGGGGGAGGGGGGAGGGATAGCATTAGGAGATATACCTAATGTAAATGATGACTTAATGGATGCAGCACACCAACATGGCACATGTATTCATATGTAACAAATCTGCACATTGTGCACATGTACCCTAGAACTTAAAGTATAATAAAAATAAAAAATCAAATAAAATAAATAAAAAGCTAATAGGGTTGTTTTAAAAGTTATTGTAGAAAAGTTCATGGATAGTCTTGTCTTTGGTTTTGTTTTTTGAGACAGGGTCTAACTCTGTCATTCAGGTGGAATGCAGTGGCACCATCTCGACTCACTGAAACTTCTGCCTCCCAGGCTCCAGTGATCCTCCCACCTCAGCCTCCAGAATAGTTAGGACTACAGGCACACACCACCACAACCAGCAATTTTTTTGTATTTTTTGTAGAGATGGGGTTTCGCCATGTTGCCCAGTCTGGTCTCAAACTCCTGGACTCAAGCGATCCACCCACCTGGGTCTCCCAAAGCGCCAGGATTACAGGCATGAGCCACCAAACCCGGCCGATAGTTTTAATATTTCAAGTTAATGTGATGTTTATGGTAATAAGGAACTTTTCCTATTTTCATTGCTTGTAACATTTTTCAAAATGATCGACATCTTGGAATAAAACAGAAACTATTTGCCTTGAGAAGAAAACCACCTATATTTACTATCTAACTGTTCCAATTACTGGTGATTGAAGATGTGTACAGAAAATGCTTCAGGGAATAAAAATGAACATACAAAAAGTTACCCAAAAAGTGGAAAATGCATTAAGATTTATGCTTCTGTATTCTTCAATTGAATACTAGTAACTTGAAAAGCATGAACAGTTTTAACTGTATCAACTTAAAAAGTCAGATATACACAAATACTTTTAATCAATTTAAACAATGTTAAAGTTGCTATCACAATATATCTTAGAATTTACAATCAATGTCCCCTAAAATATTTAAGGGCCCAGTGCTTCCCCAGAGAAGGGAAAATCACATTAGGGATACTAACATTCCTTCCTACCCACCCGCAATATTTAAAGCAAATGTAATCAGGTTAATATGAGAGTCAAATCTGAAAGCCTGCAAGGCCAAAGAGAAAAAGAGCCTATTTCAAAAAAAAAAAAAAAAAAAAAAAAAAAAAAAAAAAAAAAAAAAAAAAAAAAAAAAACAGGCATCTTGGTGGCTAACACCTGTAATCCTAGCACTTTGGGAGGCTTGAGGTGGGCAGATCACTTGGGGTCAGGAGTTCAAGACCAGTCTGGTCAACATGGTAAAACCCCATCTCTGCTAAAATTTTCTGGTATAATTTTCTATTCAACTTTCTTTTTAAAGGAAATGTCGTGATTACAATATAATTTTTACATTTGGGTAAACATGTATTTGTCCATTATCTTTTCAACAGATCTTTCTCAGAAAGCTTCACCATTCAAAAGATAATCAAGCCAGTCTTGATATTAAAAAAGGAAGCACCCATATATGATGTTTTAAAGGGAATAGAATATATTTGCATTACACAGAAGCAAATTTTGGAGTTTAAAATACTAACATATGCATTCAATATAGTAATGTGTACTCTGCACGTTACTATAGTAATTCTGCACTAGAAATCAGAATTAGAGCAAAGATCATCTTATTATAAAAATGCAAGAAAACTAACACAACTAGCTGGCATGAGTGACTATTGTTATGCATCAGTATAAAAGTATAAAAACTAAAGTCAATAAACAGATTATGTTAATTAATTTTCAAGGTTTTATGGCCAAGAAAAGTGATGATGTTTCATAGTAAAATTGATTTAAACCATCATGTTATTGATTTGTTTATCTAAACAGTTTCACTTTTTAAATTATTAAAGAGCTAATATTGAATTGATAATCCAGTTGGGTTTTCTAGATGCAAACCCAAATAGAAAAAATTATCATCACACTCTCACACAATGTATAGCAAAATAATACTCCCAATGCATAAGCCATCTAGCCTTGCAACTATGAACTGGATAAAACACAGATTAGACCTAACCTCCTTTCCTTCTTTCTTATTTATTTATTTATTTATTTATTTATTTATTTATTTATTTTGCCACAGTGTCTCTCTCACCTTGTTGCCCAGGCTACAGTGCAGTGGTGGAGTGGCTCACTGCAGCCTCAAGCGATCCTATCACCTCAGCCATCTGAGTAGCTGGGACTACAGGCATGCACCACCAGACCCACCTCATTTTTTTTTTTTTTTACATTTTTTTTTTTTTAGAGATAGGATCTCACTACCTTGCCCAGGGTGGTCTCAAACTCCTGGACTCAAGCAATCCTCCTACCTTAGCCTCCTCAAGTGCTAAGATTATAGACATGAGCCATCATACCCAGCCCAAACTCCCTTTCTTATTCCTGAAATACTAAAAGAACACCTACTGTGGTTTCATTTATTTATTTGTCAAATATTTACTGAACAATTATCATTTTCCCTGCCCACATGTAAGGTAGAAGAGACTGTTAAAATGTAAGTTTTCACCCTCGATTTCAGGGCCCTACCCTTTAATTGAAGGTGTTATCTAGTGGGTCCTAACAGTTGGCTTAAGCAGAAAATTTTACCCTGTTTATTTTTCAATTTGGGTATCATCTCCACCTTATCTCCCATGCATTAGGCTGTTATTACATTAAGGGCAGTAACACTGACACTTTCTGTGTAACAACCACTCCAATTCTCAGGGTGCGCATACCACATACACAATAGAAAATAAAATATTTTTCTGATATGAAACAGTGAAGAGAGACCAGTTCCCTGGAAACTCCTTTAATAATAAAATATATTTGGGAACTGGGATTCTTTTCTAAATGTTTTTATAATTTATCACTCAGCAACAGTTACATTTTCTAAACCAAAAAGCACTATGTAGCAAAAAATTCTCTTACGAATAAACAAATTTAAAAACAGTGTTACTATCATTGTAACATTGTTTTGTTGGCTGAGCTGACATGACAGGTGATTTATTGTAAACTGAAATTCCTCACTAGCACTTAATTCCCCTTTTAAAAATAAATCGAAACCCAAAACCAGCAGCTTTAGAATCATGAGATGAGATTTAAGACCCAGCTTTGTTTGCCACACACTAGTTGCTACGGTCTGAATATTTAAGTCCTCCCGAAATTCATATGTTAAAATCCTCAACCTCAAAGTGACTGAGTTAGGAAATTGGGTCTTCAGGAGGTGATTAGGTCGTGGGCGCAAAGCTCTCAGGAGTGGCATTTGTGCTGTTATAAAAGGCCTAAGAGAGTCTCCTTACCTTTTCCATCAAGTGAGGTTAAACTGAAAGACACCTTCTGTGAGGACACATAGAATCTGCCTGGCACCTTGATTTTGGACAACCTCCAGAGCTGAGATAAATAAATTTCTGTTAATTATAACGCCCAGTTTATGGTATTTTGTGGTAGCAGCCCAAATGAACCAATACACTAGTTGCCTGATCTTGGGCAACTGAGATCTGACTTCTTGGGGATTCAAATTCCTCACCTGCAAGTTAAGAAGTAGAGATGCAATGCATTTTGTGTTCCACTACATCCGTAAACACTCTACTGTTTTAAGACTGACATTTGCAGAAGCTCTAATAATATCCTCATTCAACCCAAATCACTTTTCATTTAACTACAAATTGCAACCAAAACAAGTTACATCTTTATATATCATTCTTGTGATTTCATGTTGTGAATTTATCCACTTTTACATGCATATATAATGAAGCACACAGCATTTTAATGAATTGACAGAATTGTTTACAAACCAGTCATTCAGATGGTCACTTTTACCTTTCAAGCAGAAGCTGCTACTGTTCCTCTATCATTCAGGGTTCCAGTAGGAAATAGATGTCATATTCAAATTAGGTAACTTAAGGAAAATTCAACAAAACTTTGACTGTTTACAAAGATGTAGGAAAGGCATAGGAAAACCACAAGGCATTGTGCAATATTTTGAGGCAAGTAACACGCCCAATTACCAACCCTAAAGTAGCAAGAAAAGGGAGAATCACGGGAAACTGGAGACAGGCTGTGTGGTGAGGACTACCTTACAGGAGCTGTGATCTTAGGTAGAGAGACACAGTCAGCCCAAGGAGATCTCATATGTATGGAGTAGTGGTAACAAAAGTCTTGTCCACCCAATCTTCACTGTCTCCAGTCTCTCTCAGCAATACTCCTCATTGGCCAAACCCAGTTAGAAACTGAGGCCAAGAGAACTCTATTGCTGTATTTCATGCAGGTTGGCTTACTGGAACTTGTGATGGGGAAGGTCAAGAACTGCAGGGATAAAGGAAAGACCTA